>NW_028318511.1:9386093-9686562 GCF_062004578.1 Staurois parvus
CTTTTCCTATCTGTTCTAAGCAGGGGCGTAGATAAAAGTGTCCTGCCCAAGTGCATTTTGCTCCGGTCTATAATTGTCCAGACTGGAGCTAGTGCCAATACAAACGGGAAATCATCATCTCACAATCAGAACACAGTGCTGTATTTGCTTTAAAAAAAAGTTATTTCTGATTTTCAGGATGTTTTGGTGCATTGGCAGCCCATTCATTTTAATGAGCTGCTTTACACATAAAACAATACAGGTTACCACACTGTAAAAATGTAAAAGGGCCCTAAGGCATTTTATAGAGCCAGTTCAGCCAGAACTGATATTTCAGTTTTGGGTGGATTGCTGTCAGAACTGAATAGTGGCCAGAGAATAATTTATCTACTGGCTTACTATATTTTAAAATGCACTGAACTTTGTTTTTTTATTATGAAAATGTAGCAGTAGAAGTGAGATTCTAGCTCATAACTTCCCTCCCTCTCTTCCATCCGTTATTCTCTCCCTTCTTTCTTTCTCTCTTTCCCTGGATCCCTTCTCCCTTTCTGCCTTCCTTCTCTCTCCTCCAACATTTTTCCTCCCACTAGGCCCATATTTCATCTTGCTGTGAAACACTTAGCATGCCTCAATTGTTGCCTCTATTTTGGAGTGGTGTATGCAGCCCGAGTAATACCCCTATATCAGAGTGTCTCGCTACACGCGTCACTGTTGCCTTTTGCAGCATCCCATTGCAGGCTCACTAATTTCTATAGGTTCCTAGGTATGATAACCTGGCAGAGTGGTCTGCACTGCAACTGGCCCATGCACACAGTGATATAATATGCCCAAGCCGGCACCTGCAGTGCTACTTAAGTCCAACCTACCTCACTCTCATGTTGGCCAATGGATCATATCAGCAATTATGGGGCAAAATCTTGTGTCACTCTTGCAATTTGAGAGATCTGAATTCCCCCTAGCCCTGTTTTTTGTTTTTTTATAATTTCTCTATTTAGCAAAGGTCAGGCAAGTTAAAAAAGCTGACTAAATAATAATAGTAACATTAGAGAGACAAAGCCATGTCAGATGAAATAACAGTACAGTCAACATCAAAAGTAACATAACTAAGCTTCACCAAACAGTACATTACCAGAGAGAGTAAAAAAAACAATCACTGGTAATGGTATATCTGATAGGATAAAATCCTATGGAAAACATTAATACAAAGAAAGCATTCACTATGGTATAATGTAAGCTCCACAACAGTCATTTCAAAAACTAGATGCTATAGGGGATTCAGAGAGGAGGGGGATAATGGACAATGAGAAACAGGGATGGACCTACAGGGGAGTGACTTACTTGTCTCCTGAGAGACAAAAGAGGGGTTGGGAGAAAAAAGGGATAAGGGGAGTGTAAGGTTAGGTGGAAAAAGAGGAGGCTGGAGAAAGAAAAGAAACCAGAAGTGCAAAATGCGGAGGAAGAAAGGTCAAAGGATACCCCTCTCCCAGGTGTGAAGCTGAGGGTGGTGAAGAATCAGAGTGGTAGGTAGCTCATTGAGATATGCATCACTGTATCCAAATAATGCCAGGGTCTCCGAGTTTCTGTGACCAATTCCTCTATGTTAGCGTAGACATGAGGTATTTACTTTTCCATACCACAGAGCCTTCGTTGGCAGGATAGCATCTCTTCAGCGGAGGGGAATACAGGCCTTAGCTGCATTTAGAAGTTGTATAGTAAGGGAAGCCTTATATTTTTTGACAGGTCTCTCTGTCAAGTGCAGCAGGCAAGCTGCTGGGTTGTCATGCAGGTCAACAGCAATATATTGTTTAATGGTATCTCTCCTTGCCAAAGGCTAGATTTTTGGATAGCTCCAAAAAATGTGAAGCATAGAGCAACCCTCCTCTCCACAGTGCCAACAGAAGCTAGGGACCTGAGGAGAGATACAGTGAAGAATTGTGGGGACCCTTTACCATCTGGTGAAGATTTTGTAAGTAGTCTCCTGAACCATTGTGGTGAAATACAGAATTTTCTCTCTTTGCTTAGCTGTGAGTTATAAGCCCAGATCAGATTCCCATTTGGTGAGAAGAGATGGCACAAATTCTGCTCCTGGGTGGATCATGAAGACATAGATCTGAGAGAGGGAATGACGTACAGGATCTCCCCTGTGGCACAAAGTCCCAAATTCCGTAATTGGCCGAAAAAAGCCTGAAGAGAGAGAAAGTCGGTGAACACAGTAGCGTAGCTGTAGCCAAGGCTGGCAAAGTTAGGGCCCTTAAAGAAAGCACAGCAGTTCCCAGCAGATAGCAAATTACTGTGTGCAATGTTATTCTCTTACCAGAGCCAGGGCGCCTTCTTCTGGGTTTCAGGACACGTGCTCTGAAGCAGTTCCAGGGCTCCAGACAGGGATAGAAATTGCTGGTGATGACTCTTTTTCAATTCTGCTGAGACAATCCCTCTTTCACTTCCTTACAAGCATTAGGAGTGCTCTCTACTACAGTTTGATCTCAGTGGGCATCCAATCACACCTCACACCATCCCAGGAAAAAGGTTCCCAGCCTCTGAGGCAAGGTCCTGTGCAATAAGCAGACTCTGCTTTTCTGAGGTCTCACCCAATTGCACTCAGCTATGATAGAATTCTGTTCAAACAGCAGCCCCATCTTTGTCTGATACCTTTGCTAATGTCCTCACCTTTCCTCTCAGCAGCCTACAGACACACTCTCCTTGCTCTGTTGTATCAGCCAATCTCTATCCTCCAAGATTGATCCAGACCCAAGCCAAGATGGCTGCCCTGCACTGGAGACACTCCGTAGACAAGTATTACAAAGTGGTCTCCTTGAAGATGGCTTCTGCAATTCTGCATTAATGTATATTCATCTCCTTGAAGATGGCTGCTGCACTTCTGCATTAATGAATATTCAATTTATTCTGTCCACACTGTAGAAAGATAATACAGCAGCAACAAAGGAAGACATGCTGTAGTAGTTATCAGCTACAGTTCAGGTTACATAAGTATAGGACAGAGGTAGCTTAAAGAGACCCTGGTGCCAGACCATTAATTTTAACAATAATCTTCCCATAATATATTATAAACATTTAATATTATTTAGGTTACTTACCTGTAAAACCTACCTCGTGTAGACATCCAAAGGTTTTGACAGCAACTGGGCACTGCCATCATGCATGTGATGTCAGCAGGGCCAGCAGTCTCAGAGCTATCACTCAAGTGACACTATACCATTCCCCTTCACTCCTGTTATGTAGGTCATGTAGGCAGGCAAAAAGAGGGACAGAGGAGTTTGGTCAGAACAAAGAGAATATATACAGCCCAAAAGAGGAGAGGGCTATCAGGAAACAGAAGGCATCCTAGAGAGCTGACTCTTCCTGAAGTAATCAAATTTGCTAGCAAGTTCAGAAGCACATTGGAAATCAATAAAAAAATGTATGGAAAGGGAAAACGCTGCAAGTAAGCATTTAAGGTATTTGATTTGACCTTAATTTTTTATGTTGAGACTGGCAATAACTTGTGCGTAAAAGGAACAGGAGGGATGGGGGTGAGTGCTATTGATTCACTACAATCGGTCATTTAATGGAGCTCTCGTTTGAGCGCAACTTAATGTAATGTATTTTTTCCTGTACTGTAGATTTAGGAGACATGCTGATGGCCTTTTTACCAGTGAGCTAAGCAAGATAAAGAATGATGTTGCCATGAGAAGTTATCTCAGATCATTGCTTATTTCCAAACGAAGGTAAGCAGGTTAAAGAGGGTGTGTCAGCTGTTCTAATCTTGTGAATGATAAAAAATACTCTGTTGCAGTGGTGTATTTAGGTTTTGTGCTGCCCTAGGCAACACAAAAATCACCCCCCCCCCTCCCCCGCCCGGCGGAGAGAGCCTGACACGGACCAACACCAGCCCCCACCCGAGACAGCCATCCACTAACACACACACATGCACACGTCTGGTGAAAGAGAGAAAGACACTCACCTTCACATCTCTGGACATCCCCAGGAGCGACAATCGGGCTCTGCATACACCATCAAACAGTCCGCAGTCTCTCTCAGATCCAACCTGGTCCGAAAGCTGCATATGTGCCTACTTCCAGGGGCAGTGCTGCCTCCCTAAAAAAATGCCTCCCTAGGCAAATGCCTTGTGGTAAATATGCCCCTGCTCTGTTGCTAGAAAAAAAATGAAAACCGTGTTCCCTATATAAAAGGAAGGTAATACTGTACTTCAAGTGTTTTAGATGATTGATCCCCTGCTGCACTGGCTCCTCCCACTGCCACTTTATCACTACAGAACAAAATAGTGATATGGAGGCTGGTGGATTAAAACACTAAAGCCGGTCATAGATGAATTGAATCATGGCCTGTTCAGCAGGGACCGTCTGAAATTTGATCCATCATGGGCAGGCTGGTTGTACTGAATTCGCTCCTTCGATTGACTTCAGTACAACCAGCCTGTCATATGTTTTGTATGCAATCACTGCTGGCAGCTATAGCTGCCAGCAGTGATCACTGTGTTCTACCGGCAGGGAAGGCAGAACACAATAGTGCTACGAGAGGGATTCCCCCATCAACACTGACTATGTTGATGGGGGAATTGAGTGATTTTCTTTCCTTCCACCCATGGTGGAAGGAAAGAAAGTAGTAAAATCTTTGAATTGCTTCCGTGCAGCTGGGAACCAATAATCTAACACAATAGAAGTGTTGGACACAGAAAATCCTTTAGGAAGTTATACAGCGCAGATCGGCAGCATGGTTAATGGCAGAGGTAAATGTGAACCCTATTCTGTGCAGTGGACACTTTATGTTTACGTATTTATGCTATAAATTATATCAGCGTTACCCTTTACACCTGAGTCTTCAGTGTTCCCCCTTACATCAAAGTTCTCAGTGTTCTTCCTTAAATCAGAGTCCCCGAGTTCTCCCTTACATCAGAGACTGCAGAGTACCCCCTTACAGTGTAAGGGAGCTTTGCTGATTAAGATATAAAGGGGAGCTCTGCAAGTTCAGATGCAAAGGGGAACTTGGTGAGTTCAGATGTAAATAAGAAATTTTGCATATTCAGATGTAAAGTGGGAACTCTGTAGACTCTGATAATAGGGGGGCTCTTGTGATTAAATCCATATAATTAGAATTGTTATTTAATCACAAAATATATGTATAGTGTATACTACAAAAAGATTTCTGTGCGCTGCTAAAGTCTTTGGGTTTGGCTTGAAGAAAAGTTGGCAACCCTACTTAAGACGGTAGGAAGGGGTCCCGCTTCAGGTCATAATAAAGGTCCCTGCAATGAGATTAAAGGACCCTGGGATCAGTGGGAAGGGCTCCAGGACCAGAAGTCAGGGGGTTTCTTGCATCGGGCCCTGAAAGTTCTAGTTACACCTCTGGATGTCTAGATAAGTCACTGGGCAGCCAGATCGCATGGGTTGCTGTAGCAACCTTTATGCTTCTGTTCTGCTTAGGAAGAAGCATAAAGGACACTGCTAGTGCCAGTCCTCTCCTCTAATGTTAATTCTAAATCACATGGAATCATTTATTTGCTCTACATTCATATTACTTTCTTTTAGGCTAAACCAGAACAGATTACCTTTTGCTTATGATGGACTAAACACTGCTGAGTCCAGATATATTTGATGATTTTTGTTTTATGTCACAGCATTTCAGAACTAAATTTTCCAAAAGACTCTGACGAATATGAGGCCAGATTTGAAGAAGCCTGCTTTAACTGGTTGTACCAAAATTTCCTCATTAAAAGGTTGGTGGAAAAACACACACATTTGATATAATCGTGATTACCTGGGGCTGCATTGTACATTAAAGGTAAACTCCAAATTCAACTAACTTGCGGTCCCTGTTCAGCTGGGCTCGAGTGTAAGAGGAAGAAGCAGAAGAGGAGAAAATCAATTCAGGTATGCTTCTCCTTTCACTGTCCAGTCACAGGCAAGGTTGAGTTCTGGACAACCTGATCACAGAGGAAGTAGGTTGAATCATGCTGGCTATCAGACTGAATACATCTTGGGGCAAAAAGAAGTACTATGGGGGAGAGCTCTGAATTAGAAACTAAATATTGCTTAAAAATCTGTATTTTTATTTTATCCTTTAGTGGGCTATTTATTTTTAACGCATTATTTTTGGCTGGTTTTGTGAATTAACTGTATTGCATATGTTGAATCTAATGCAAACAAAAGAACTAAACTGGTAATGGTATTTTAGTTCTTTTTTTTGTTTTTATTGTACTGGTGGACTTGCAAGGATTTGAGACCATATTTGAATTATTGCGTATTATAAAACATACAGCCTTTTATGCCATTTTGGAGCTGGCTGCTTGACTTGTGATTTGCATGTAGATAACCAAACATACAGCAGGACTGGTCTAGAAATGAAAAGCAACCCTGATGTTTAAAGCATGCCAGCCTTACTTGTGCATTTGATCACATTATGTCAAGCTTGGCAGAGCAGTAATATTATGGTGAAGGAATAATTCCCAACTGTTGGGGACTGTTGAGGGTTACTATAGCAGGGATATACTTTTTTTTTAGTAAAATCATGTTTTTCTGTACTGTTATTTTTCTGTACTTTCTATTCTCTAATACTGTAAACTATCGACCACCTAGTCTATGCAGGAATTATGTACAGTTGGTAGTTAACAGTAGTTTTTTCATTTTTGCTTGGTCAGTAAATTTCATTTTTGTCCCTTGTTTTAATTTTGATATTGGCAACTTAAGTTATAAGGGAAATTAAGGCCCTGTTCACATACAGGTGATTTGGAATAGTGTACAGGATTGCCATGATTCAGATATTCCAAAGACACAAACAATGGCAACTGTCCCAACCAATAACCAGCCTTAGCAGTAAGGTGCACATGGAGGGGCAATGCACATCGCCAACAAACAAAGGATTTCCCAGCAACACTTACCAGCCAGCCTGAGAAACAACCAATTCACCCTGTCTAACAGTTTGCGTTAAAAACAGGGTTTTGTTTGCTAACATTTGCAAATACATGCGTAAGCCGCAGTCTCACATCAAGGGTCGTCTGTATACTGTGGTCCTAACTAAAATATCCAAAGCCTCCATAGTAGGAGCACATGTATCAAAGAATAGGTTAAGGCCAGGTGTGTCTGGAGGAGCCCATCCTTCCTGAAAGGTACAGGGGCGCACGTTACACCCAGCTATATGAAAATGACAGCAAAGGCATCCAGTGCGTCCCTGCATCCAAATTAGCGAACTACACAAAACATGGTCACCATCCTAACCTATAACCAGCCTTAGTAGTAAGGTGTACATGGAAGGGAATGCACATCACCAACAAACAAAGGATTTCCCAGCAACACTTACCAGCCAGCCTGCAAAACAATCAATTTGGCCCTGTCTAACAGTGTGCATTAAAAGCAGAGGGTTTTGCTTGCACACATTTGCAAATACATGCATAAGCCACAGTCCCCTGTCAAGGGTTCTCTATATACTGTGGACCTAACTAAAATATCCAAATCCTTTGTTTGAGATATTCCAAATGGTGGTAAAATGCATAATGTGTATTTGGGTGCCATTGGTTTTGCCATGAATATCGCTCGGAAATACACGAATGTAGAATCACTCTTGGCTCAGAGCCGATATTTGCTCCCTGAACCACTTTGCAACAACAAATGCATATACAGTAGGTCTATTAAAGGGAATCGACTGTTCTGTGAGCGAATTGCATTTCCGAGTGAGAATTGTGCAAACAAAATTGAGAGCAGAAGGATCCTGCTATGTGTAGTGTGAACAGGGCCTAAAACTCAATTGAACAATTGTTTCCTTCAGAAAGCAACCTCAGCCTGAAAGAACCTTTGCTCTCTATGGAATTAGAGGTGCTTCTATATAGGTCTGACACATCCCCTGCCTAGTCAGATCTATAACTTCGAAAACAGCAAAGTTCATACTCCTCAATGATTGGAGAGCTCCAGCTCTGACTCAGCAGGGGGCATATCAGAGCACTGCAGAGAGACAATGGCTTCCACAAAGAGAGCAAGGGACCGTCTTTACAGCATGCTGGCAGAGGACAGGCTTTTCTATTCTGGATGTGGATGATTTTTAAAGAAAACAAACCACACAAATCTGAACACCTTTTCTTTTGGTGCATTGGAATGTATTTTGCTGATTTAATCAGAAAGTTAGGTTGAAAGTTTAAATGTGCTATGTAAACCACAGCTATGATGTGATAATGAGCAGTCCACACTAGCCCACAAATAGTAACAGTGAATACCAGGAGCGGACTGACAACTCATGGGGCCCCCGGGCAATAGGGGATCATGGGGCCCCTGTGTCCTTACCCAAACTCAAAAAAGCCTATGAAAAAGGTACCAGGGGCATCTCATGGGGCCCCCTACTGACCCTGGGACCTTGGGCAGTGCCCGAGTTTCCAAATGGTCAGTCCGCCCCTGGTGGATATTCCATACAGAGCTGTAAGATCTGACTCCTTCCACAGTGTGTTTTGTAAATAGAGATAAGTGTTATTGGATCAAATGACACCCATTTTCACAGCTTAGGAGTAATGTACTCCAGCAAATTTGACAGCAGCCACCATACAGAGAACAAGGAAACTTCTCTACTCTGCAGCATGCTAGCAGAGGACAGTCCTTTCTATTCAGGCTATGGCTGCTTTTATGAACGTCAGGAGACTCCAGAGCTCCATGTACTAATTGTGTGGTGGATGTGAAATATCCATATGCAAATATAACATTTACCTGAGTAAAAAGAAATCAAAAAGTTAAAATTTAAAGCAAGACTACAGGATGATGTATTCTGATCATAGAGCTGCTAAATTATTCTGACTCCAATTGTAATAGTGACTTATTACTTCCTTCTGAAACTTCTGAGCCAGACCTGAGACAATCACTGCAGACAATCTTCATCAGATAACGGAACTCACCAAAGACTTAATATGCACAAATATCTTTCTTAAATGAATAAAGCTGTAATACCAATGAAAAACTGTGCATGACTTAAAAAAAGGTGAAGGAATAGCTGCTAGCACCAAAATATAGGATACACTATATTGCTCAAATGAATATGAAAAACTGTGCAACGCTAAAAATATGTGGAAATAATAAAAAACACTATACACAAACTAATAAAAGACCATAGAATGTGAATAGCTGGCACCCAATGCGTGAATCAATGAGAAAAATGCACGCTCCTGCTTTTGGTGGATCGTTGACAAGCGAAGCCTGACAAAGCTTTATTTAGATTGCTTTACAAGACTGTCATGTGAGTTTTATACCTTTTTTTTATAAATAAATTTATCGGATTTACACTATTGGAGTCCTCTCTTCTCTCCTTTATATGTGCATTAAATTACTACTACCCATTCATGGGTGAAGAGGTGGAGTTGAAGTTTCTCACCTGTTGATGATCGATGGTGACTGTAGTTTCAGTCTCACAAAGTTTTTTGTTGACTTCTCTTATGAGGGTCACAGGGCTTCTGGTAAGCCTTTTCATTTATTCGTGTTCTGCACATGGTGTTTATCATCCACTTATGATTGGGGAAGAGGATCATAATTTTTCTCACTGATTCACGCGTTGGGTGCCAGCTATTCACATTCTATGAACTTTTATTAGTTTTGTGTACAGTGTTTTTTTTATTATTTCCACATATTTTTAGCGCTGCACAGTTTTTGACAAATATCTTTATTGCATGCAGAACGTTAAGGTGAACAATACGATGTGGAAAATGTGATATTGTAGTTTTTAAAGTGGTAGTAAACTCATTAAAAAAAGTTTCCTGCTGCAAGGTGATATCATAATGTGCTAATATGCACTGCATACTAGCACATTATGAAAGACTTACCTTAGAACGAGGCAGCCCAGCAGTGTGCTGTCACCACTGCAGGAGATTTCCATCATAACCCGGTCTTCCTTCCAGGTTCGCAGGCTGCAGCTACTTGAACGGCCATGCTGCTGATGATGCATGCATGCGGGAATTTTGACCATGGCACACAGCTCTGAAGGAACGGCACTGGTATGCACTACCTTCAGAGCGCATACACCAGTATTGTTATCAGCAGCTGCTCCGTAATATATCTCCTAAACAGTTTAAGAGATATTCATTTTACCTACAGGTCAGCTTTATTATAAGCTTACCTGTAGGTAAAAATATACCAAATGACTTTACTACCACTTTAAGGAGTTTTTCCTAGCTTCATTGTGTGCCTTGTAGGAAGGATACAAGAGCTCAGGAAAGAGGAAATTACATCACACAAAGGGAAGAAAATAAATGTAATAAAAACAATAGTACCAGGGTGGCAGTATAACAAAATAAATTAGCATGTGAACAGCATAGGCTATATAACCATATGGAACTGCCCTGCCCATACAAGTGCTGGAGGCAGCATATAAGTGTTGTGTTGTGTCATTTATTATTATTATTATTATTATACAGGATTTATATAGCGCCAACAGTTTGCTCAGAGCTTTACTTTCTTTCATACACTGTAATGGTACCTGCAGTCCCCCAATAGTATGCTACATAGTCTGGCTGAATAAAGACAAAAGTCCATCCAGTTTAACCATGAAAAAAAAAAGTTATAATCCTATACTCACAGTTGATCCAGAGGAAGGCAAGAAACCCAGCAAAGTATGATCCAATTTGCTCCTGCAGGGAAAAAATTCCTTCCTGATCCCCTGAGAGGCAATCGGATATTGCCTGGATAAACTTTACCTATAAATGTTAATAACCAGTTGCTGTATATTCTGTGTATCTGGGAAAGAATTCAGGCCTTTTCTAAAGCAATTCACTGAGCTGGCCAGAACCAACTCTTGAGGGAGTCTATTTCACATTTTCACAGCTCTTCCTGTGAAGAAACGTTTCCGTGTTTGGAGATTACATTTCTTTTCCTCCAGACCTAAAGAGCTTCCCCTTGTCCTCTGTGATGACCTCAAGGTTGATAACCAAGTTCACTATATGAACAACTGATGTATTGATGTTGCTATTACTAGGACAGAGATAACAGGATGGTGATCAATAGGTGTGGAAAGCTGGGAAGGATGAGAACCCTTATCAAGTTTTTAACTGATGTCTATATCCCCACTAGAGACAGAAAATGATGGGAAATTAAACATTTTACAGTGGTCATTGGAATAGGGGGACCGCCTTCTATGGTGAAAACTGTCTAAGAGAGTTCAAATAATTTCCAGTTGTGTCCCACAGAAAGAAAAGAAAAATCTTACCAATAGGACCCATACAAAAAAAACCCTTTCAATACACTGTAAATGAGACAGTAATGATTACAAAACACATCTTAAACCAGTGTTAACCCTTAGAACTATCTTTGTAGAATATTTACATGCATCTTGTATTAACAGCAAACAATTTTTGTATTTTAGGAGTTAATATTTTGAGTTATTATTGCAGTATTGTGTACATTTTTATGAGACTTCCACATTTTTCAATTTGTGCTCTTCAATATTTTCTTACTGTATTAAATCTTTGGAGATTTGGGGGATTTTCCACTAGAGGGAGCACTCACTGTTGAAATATAATATCTGCCACATAAAGTATATTGTTGTTTGACTCATAATGTGTAACACTGAAAAGAAGAAGAACAGTCTACATATGTTGTTCAGGAAGCCAAGGATAGGTCCTGTATGGGAGATATGTCTCCCCATTAAACACTGTGGAGCACTCTGGGATTCTCAGCAATGCAGGGTGAGAAGTTACAGGGTGATCTGATAGAGGGGGGAAGTGTCATGATCAGGGGTCAGGCTTGGAGACCTGTAGCTAAAGCAGTGGAGAGGCTCCCACTGACCAGTTGGAAAAGTACTCAAGCATGTCACCCTGGCGGATGATGTTGCCTCACCTGAGTTGTGGGGTCTAAGCACTGTATGGTTTTCCTGGACGTTATTGCCAAGTCATGGACCTCATGGTCACCCCACCAGGAGGTGAGCAAACTGGGGTCCAGTAGCAGATATAAGAGGTAGAGATCAAGCAGAAGCGTAGTCATTAAACAAGCCAAAGGTCAGTAACAAGTGGCTGCAGACAGGGATCGAGTGGAAGCGTAGCTGAGGAACAAGTTAAGTTGGTAACGTGCAGTAGTCGAGATAAGAACAGTTACAGGTACAAAAAGGAGCAAGATATTGGCTGGAGAGAACACAATAATCTGGCAAACAGAAAGTGCAGACACAATTCTTAAATCAGGAAGTTCATGGGAGAAGCAAAGAATTCAAGGTTCACCAGAGACAAGATACAAGGCAAGATTGTTCTAAGAGATCAGATAGGGAGATGCCCAGCATCTCAGGTGGCACAGCAAGAAAATCTACAGCTAGACACCACAGAGGTCGCAGGTTCAGATCCTGGTTCTGACAGAAAGCTGATTTTCAGCTATCTCAGAAATATTAGGTTCTCACATAGGACCTGGAATTCTGAGGCTCAGAGAGATTTTGGGCAGGAAAGAGCCTGGCTACAGGTGCTGTGGTCCTGAAAGGGTTAACCCACTGGCAAGAGAGGGCTAGAAGGAGCAAGAATCAGGAGATGTCTGTGAGGGGTTGATAGGATCAGGACACAGTTGTGTGAGAAGTGTGGACTGTCCTGATAATAAGACGCAGTTGCTGAGCTCTTGTGACATTTCTGGACCCCTGAAGCAGGCAGCAACTTTACAAATCTTGTGGCGGGACACACTTTTGATGGTGGTGAGCAGGAATCTTTTTTGCTTCAGAAGTATGAACTGTTTTGTTTATTTTTCATGCTCAAGCTGTTCTCATTTATCTGTTGGAAAAATAAAGAGCTTTTACCAACAGGCTGGTGGTGACCTGGGGGTCCCCAAATATCACAATGTATAGATCAAATATGGTTGTTCCCATGTATAATTACAATTATACATACTACAAAAAAGTCTCAATCTTTATATAACTACCCCTGCAAACACTAAAAGTGTGCGTGTATATTTGTGTGTATATATTTAGTACTGTATATTCAAGTTTGTAACACTGGATGGGGGTTATTACAGTGGGTTTTTGGTTCATAAAAACATTTTTCTTTACATAGTTGTTTGTTTATATAATAGCACAATAATATTAATTTTGGACACATTTTTGTCACAGTAATAATGTCTAGATTGCCACTGCAGAATAATATTTTTCTTAGAAATGATTTTTCAAACTTTTTTACATGCATATTGATAATTTTACATCAAACCAATCTCATGTAGATAGTTATTTAAAAGAGAAGTAGGGCCAGAGCTCTTTTGACCCTACTTCTGTGGATCACAGGAGTGAACTTCATCCTGCAATCCTGTGACCCATGTTCAGCCAACAGCAGGCTAAATTCTGCTGACAGCTAATGTCCCGGCGGCTGTCAGGATCCACCCAGATACCTAGTCAGGCAGCTGGCTCAGCCTCTCAGAGAACTACTGAAAGCCTGAGCCCTCCACTCCCACCTCCTCCATAGTGCAGAGCACCAGTGAGTGCTGGAGGGGCAGAGTAGAGAGCTGGTGACTAACAATGACTGGTTTTCAGCTCACTGAAGACTGATGTAGCACTACCGCCTTAGGAGTCGCTAAAGATTTGTGTACTGCCCCAGATCCCAGATAATCCTCTTCTATCAATCTGTCTGAAGGAATCCCTGGTCAGGGTATGCAGTGCCTGCCACTTTAACCACTTTCCGACCGCCCTATAGCAGACATACTGCTACAGGGCGGCACGAGTGCACAAAATCATGTATATATACGTGATTTTGCATTTCCGGGCCCTACCCGCACCGCCATTCGCGGCCACTGCTGTCAATCACTGGGTCCCAGCCAGTAATTACCCACCGGTGCACGGTGATTACCAAGCATCCAGAGCAGTGTGCTTACAGTGAAGCACACACCCCCTAGTAAGCCACTCCCTACACATAGTTAACCCTTTGATCACCTCTCATATTAACCCCTTCCTGCCCAGTGCCATTAGTAAAGCATCAGTGTTTTTTTTATATCACTAATCACTGCATTAGTGTCACTGGGGATGTCAGTGACACCAAGTCAGTCCCCCCCAGTGTCAGAATGTCTGCCATAGTCCTGCAGTCCCGCGGTCCCACTAAAAGTCGCTGATCGCCTCCATTACTAGTAGAAAAAAAATCCCAGTATCTATACCACCATTTGTAAATGCTATAACTTTCATGAAAACCATTTAATTTACACGTATTGGGATTTTTTTTTTAGCAAAAACATGTCAGAATACATTTTGGCCTAAATTTGTGACGAAATGTGATTTTTTAAATTTTTTTTACTGGACATGTTTAATAGCAAATGTCCAAAATATTGTTTTTTTCTCAAAATTGTCGGACTTTTTTTTATAGCACAAAAAATTTAAAACGCACAGGTGATCAAATATCACCAAAAGAAAGCTCAATTTGTGGGAAAAAAAGGACATAAATTTAATTTGGGTGCAGTGTTGCATGACCGCGCAATTGTCAGTTAAAGTGGTGCAGAGTTTAAAGCAAAAAATGGCCTGGTCAGGAAGGGGGGGTAAATCCTCAGGAGAGCAAGTGGTTAAATATAAGACAGTCCCGGATAGCAAGCTAATCCAATTTCCCACTAGAGTGCTTCTTCCCCTTTGTGGCCCAGGGGGTGTAGGTCTACTCACTCAGTCCTCTGTCTGTGAGCTGATGGGTTGATGGCTGCTCTCAGGCCTTCCGCTGGGCTGCTCCTTCCCTGCTGCACAGATGGTCTTCTCACTGGGGGCCGATGAGGTCCTGAGGTTCCCTTCCAGCACTACTGCCTGGAGGTGATCCCCTTCCCATCTGGGCCCCCTCCCAGGCTCCTGCTCTCCATCCTCTCACTTCCTCCCTCTCTTCCACCCAAATTCTCCTGCTGCTGAGCAGGCTCTCTCACATTTGAAGGCTGCCCTGGCTCCGTGCCAAGCCTCCTGCTTGGAGATTGGCCAAGATCCTCCAAGTGTGCAGGCCAGCTCCTCCTCACCCTCGCCCATTGCAAACAAAATCTTCTCCAAGATCTCTAGAGTAGGGAGAGGTATCAGGGAACTGGCCTGCAGAGCCTCTCATTATCGCCACAGGCTGCTACTCAGTCTCTGACTAACAATTGAACACTAGCTCCCCCTAGCTCTCTAGGAGGGTGCTACACTGAGAACTGAACAATCTGCGGTTTTTGATCTCTCAGTTCTTGCTGTTATAGGCAGGGGAGGAGAGATGCAGCATCAGACCAATGCTGCATCCACCTAGGTGAGTATGAATGTTTTTAACTCCCATATTTCTCTTTTAAACAAAATGAAAGACGTTTATACAATACCATCAACAGAAACCTATTTGTTTGTGTTTTACAGCTTATCAGAAAACGATGCTCTAAAGGCCACACAGGAGAGCTACAAACTGATTTGTCGACCTTTAGTCCATTTCATAGTAAAAAAAAAGGAATATATTCCGTCAGACCAACTGCTGAATATGACAGAATAAATACAGAACAGATACTGTATTTACCAATAATGAAAACCATAGTAATTGTGTGCCTATGTTCTGTATCATCTTAGATTAATTGCTTTTGTATTTCTAGGTAGTGTTAGTTTTAAAGGGATTGAAATAGTATGCCACGTTACAGTGATACCTAAATGTTCACAGTTTCCTTTCAATCATGTCATAACTCCATTAATGCAAAAATTCATCAAAATTGTCCAGTCTTAAATATATCATAAATTCCTATCCCTGCATACAGGACCTGGAGATCCAGGACTGTCAGGATCGTTTGAAATGTATGACAGGGTTTAGGTTCCACTGGGTTAAATTAAACACAAACAGAGAGGGAGCAAATGCCTAGAGCATTATCTTTAACAATTTATTAAAGGGTATAAGAAAACATAATATACTCACAAGCCAAGTGAGCTAAAGGCATGTAAATGTACAAAGCACAAAACCAGGAATATTATTATTATACAGGATTTATATAGCGCCAACAGTTTGCGCAGCGCTTTACAATACTAGAAAAGCTACAATTTCTGGGGAAATTGTGTGAAGTGTTCTTGCCTCCACCAGTAGTCTACAACTGGAGTGGGCGGAGTAACTGGGTGGAGTGGGTTCCTATGGCAACTCACTCTACAGCAAGGGCAGAGAATAGCGGTTAAAAACAAACTGCTCCAACTTGCTCACTTCACTGGCGGTTGCCATCTTCAAACGGTTGTAGTTTAAAATTATAAATCCTACACCGAAGAGCTTTATATTGTGAGAATCACAAGACCCAGACCTACATTTTGATGCATAGTATGTCTCTGAAATTTTAAAAATGAAGGCACAGTTGCAGTTTAGAAATTGCCCTTCAAATTTGAGGTGGCTAGAGTGCAGTTTCAATGAATGTCAATGGGCGGCGTGAGTTGCAAACAAATGGTCATATTGTGAAAACTATCAGGACTATGGCATAGCCGTGGACATTTTTAGTGGCAGCAGGGATAGCTGAACGTTTTGATATTTGTGTAGGTGGGCTTGAAAATGAGGGAGTGATGGCAGTTTAGAAATCATGTCCTGATTTTTCTGCTCACACTCTAGCTTTTGTCAGCTCCCACTCTAGTTTTGGACATTCTGCCATTCATTCCTATGGTACCAATTTCACCACAAAAACACCGATATTTCATGAACCATTCAGCGAAACGTTCCACAAAGTAATAGCACACCAATCGGGAACAATCCGCACGTTTCGGTATATTACTGTCTATGTAGTGTAAAAACTGTGGGAGGAGTTAGGGTGGTAAATTTGGCTATAATAATAAGAATATATATGTGAGATAACAGTAAGTGGTCTTGCCATGCAAGAACACTTAATAAGGGAGACATTACAATTACAATACTTTCAGTACAGAAGGAATGTGAGGGAGGATGACCGCTTTCCAACTCCAACTGGAGAAAGGATGACAATGTCAGCTAAGGCATTTCAGGGGACTGGCCTCCTTTTTTAGAGCTATGGCTATTGTTCTGAAGAAGGGGGCCAGTTCCCCCAAATTGGTTAGCTGACATTGTTATCCTTTCTCCAGTTGGAGTTGGAAAATGGTCATCTTGGTTTTGTGCTTTGTGCATTTACATGCCTTCAGCTCACTTGGCTTGTGAATATATTATGTTTTCCTATTCAGATTCAGAATACTTGATTAATCCCAAATAGAACATCTTAGGAAAGGGAAAGAAAGTGTTAAAGATAATGTGCTAGGCGTTTGCGCCCTCTCTGTTTGTGTTTTGTGCAGTGTTGGATTTCTCCGATCTGAGGAGGGCCGCACTGTCATCTCTTTCCTATTCCGGTTGCAAAATGCTTTTGGATTTGTGGTTTACATGATTGGTGCTTCTAGCACTTCTGAGCGCTGAAGTGTCAAGTTTGCATGTCCTTATTTCCACTGAGCTAAAGTTAAAGGAAATCAGAGAATGGTGGAATTATATAATTCCAAAGCAGGTCAGCCTCTGTGTAACATCAGTTGGTCCCTAAGAAAGTGAATGAGCTCATTGTGCTGTATGCTGTAGGAGCTGGTAGTCTGTATGATTCAATCTTTCCATTCTGAAGTGTGCCTTCATATGCATACTATTCCTGGATCATTCTGATAAAAAGAGAATGATTTACTAAAAACAATAAGGTTGTTTACTTTACTAAATAATTTTCCCTTAGTTTAGTGAATACGGTGAAGCTCTGTTGACTTGACATGTGCAAGCAAAAATACAGAATTTTCACCAAATTCACTGAGCTAAGGGAAAATTTCTTTGCAAAGTAAGCAGCCTATTTTCCTTTTGTAAATCAACCCCAGTGACAGACATCATATTCTCAGCAACCATTTTCTTTGTAATGAACATATCTTCTAAGCTTTATGTTATGTAAAATTTAGGTTTAAAGGCAAATCATTATAGTGCAAGGCCAGCGCTCTGGTTTAATTTTTTCAATGTCAGACAAATTTTGATTAATGCTGCACATGTGCTTTTAAGAGGCAAGTCCATTGAGATCATCTCCACTAAATCAATGGATCAGAGATTTTACTGCAAAGACGTTGTTCCGTAATACACCTGTAAATCATGATTGTAATGAACTCAGATAAACATAGATTGAGAGAAAAATGTTTTGATTTGATCTACTAATGTTTACATTAATATTTACTAAAAGAAAATGCAGGATGTGGATAGTATTTATATTTAGCATCTTAAAATGGCCACGTGTTACAACATGATTATACAATTTTCTTTAGATTTACCAAGAACTAATGTAAGGGTCTACCTTATTGGGTAAAAACTGAACAAATGTTATAGGTAGGTGATTTTACTATATGGGTAGTAAATGTGGTGGTTGTACATTAGTCATACACTCAGATTGTAATGTTTGTGGCCATGATTATAATCCCTTAAACTCTTTGAACAGTATTCATTTATTTTCCATTATGAGTTTGTAAAAGCATTTGCCTTGTTTTAAAGTGTTGAAATTCATTGTTCCCAATAAAATTTAGCAAAGATTCACATGTGAGATTTTTCTAATTTTGGATTTTGAATGACTTTATAGTATATTGTATGAAAGTGGTCATATACAGAAGAGGAGATGATTCAACCAGCCTTAGGCATCTTCTTCTTCTAGAAGGCCACTAAAGAAGAATTGTCACTTTTTTGTGCTGTTGGCATTTAACCTATAGGGCAGATCATGAGAGATCACTGGAGACACCTCTGGCCCTAGCATATAAACAAGAAAACAATAGTGATCAGATTTGAACCTTTGCTGACAGTGTTTGCAAATGCTTTATTAGGTGTTGAATTGAGCCAAAAATAGACTAATAGTCATCTAAGGTGTAAGGGCAATTTTAAAAATAAGTCATTTTGTTTTTTTCCTGAATATCTCCAGTTAAAAGGTAGATATAAGTAGCCTTATTAAGGCAAGTTAAACTCATTTGAAAGAGTAGACAGCATTAATTAAAATGATCTTTAAGGGACCTCATTATCTTTACTAAGGAAGACAATTAGTTAATTCCAGAGAGAAACAAAATGTAAAGTGATGTACAAACTGTAAGTGCTATAAAAATCCCATATAATTCTAATAATAATCTTTGCAAATAAGACCAAGGATAAAGATAGTAACCATGGGGCTACAATTGCTTATAGTTGAATGTAGACACGTATAGGTAGTAAATGTTACCTCCCAAATCCCTCTTTCCCTACTCATGTATAGCCAATTGTCAATCCTCCCCTATTTATTAACCAAGCATTAAGTAAAGCAATGAGTAAAGCATAAGATGTCATTACATCTACAAATATTGCTGTAGAACTAGTGTCAGACCTCCTTTTTCATTTTGAAGTAAGGGGGGGGGTCATAACTCTTGTCAGTTTATTAAGCATCTTTGTCCCATTGGGCAGCTTTCCCTTCACTACCTGTCCCAGATTTAAAACATAAAGTGAGGGAATCCCTAGTTGTCAGCAGAGTCACCAAAATTAGTGTCCCCATTTGAAGATTTCCCCTCTATTTAGTTTGTCCCTCTCCACTCCAGAACCAGAAAGATGTGTTTTTAGTTATACCTTAACTTTTGATAAGCTTCAAAATGGTGTTTTGTCAACTTATGATTACATAGAATTTCAAAAGATATACAATACAGTCTAATTTATTTACAACACTATTCAAAAACAGAAATACATTTGGAGAGGTGGGAGCATGGAGAATTTTGGATGGCATTAGGGTGGATAGTATTTGCCAGAAAGAAACACATCATTTGGTTTTATTTACAGTATATATCTTCACATTCACATCTTCCCATAACTCCATCAAGTCTTTCCATGATCTGTATTATTTCCTGGAAAGTTGTTGCCAGTCATCTTTCAAGTCTAGTAAAGTGCATCCTATGAATACTAAGATTTCTGGTTTATCCTCACTCTGACCAAGTGACAGTTCTGGCTTCCTTACCGCTAGTTACAACGTTTTGTTAAACTCAATAACCCACAAGGAAACATCTTGCATCTGCTTCTGGTCGCCTTGAGGACTTTATGATTGAGTGGAAAAAAGATTTGTGATTTTTCTCTACGGTAATTTGTATCTTCCAGAAAACACAGGAGAACTCTATTAATGGTATGTACCATTGGGTATGGGACAAGTTTGTCTCCACTGGCCACAAGTCTTTGGATCCCACCAACCTTTGAGTTTTTTTAGACATTAATATTTCTTCAATCATGTCTGGATTTCTTTTAAGTGTCAGCTATTCACAGATTAAAGGCTCTGTCATTTCTGCTCTAAACAGCTTTTGTTCTCCCAATAATCCCTTAGTGGAGCAATTTGTAAAAGCTGTTATGAAGACCAGACCTCTTAAAAGAAATCCTTTGCTTCATTTGGATCATCCTATATTCCTAAATTTGTTTTACTTTGCCACAGCAGTTTAGGGGTGAAGTTTTTTTTCAAATAAGGAAAATAAAATTGACTGAAAATATTACAGTTTTGTTTTGGAGATAAAGGAGAGCTTCCATCAAGTTTTTTTTCCTCAATTTTTATTAAAGAAATTAACTGTCCATCCATTTACACCAAACTGCCAATACAGGAGAGCAATTTGGATCTGTGACCTCTCTGCATAAATGGAGCAGACATGGACCTGTTATCACTGGACAGATTCCCCGCTGAGCAAGGCAGAGTTCGCCCCATGTAAGAGGGGCCTAAAATGAACTTAGTCGGGACAGAAATGTCAAAACCAATGTATAGTAAAGATGATCAGTCAAACAAAAAATGTAACATATTAAAATCACAGATAAATAAATGAGAGGAAAAAAATTCTAAGGTAAAGTACATAATAGGCACTCTATACAATTGCCATATAAAATTAATATATTTAATATACCACCTAAAATCTGGGAAATGAATCGTGATAAATAGAAAATAATGAAAAATAATCAGTAATAAAGAATAGGGGTACAAAACTTACATTTGTATAATGTAAATATGATTAAACAATGAATTCAATACAGAGTACATTATCATTCCCAGAGGTATCAGGATATAATGCACATATATAAATATGTTTAAATACATGTGACCTTGCATATCCTTGTGCGAAAGTACCCATACCCAAAAGTGCACAAAAAAAATGGTCCTTAAAGTGTAAATTATATGGTACAAGCACATAAAAAAAAAATATATAAATAAAACAGAAAATTAAATAAAAATGTAATTAAATACATTTTTTAACCACCTCCCACCCGCCATATAGTAATATGACGGGCGCAAGGTGGCTCTCTCGTTCTGGGAGGACATCATATGACGTCCTCCCATTCTCACTGCGCATGCACGGCTCAGGGAGCGTGCAGCGCGGCGATCGGCGGTGCGCTGTGTCCCTCGGACACAGCGGATCACCGATCACGGAAAGAGCCGAAGATGTCGGTTCGGTCATGTGATCATCTGTGTCCAATCACAGCTGATCACATGTAAACAGGGAAATGCCAGTTATCGGCATTTCTCTCCTCTCGAGCTGTCACGCTGACAGCTCGAGAGGAGAGGAGAGCCGGTAATCGGCTTTCCGCGGAGGGGACATGTACACTGATCATCAGGGCACTGATGATCAGTGTGGCCCCAGAAGTGCCACCTGTCAGTGTCCATCAGTGCCAGCAGTCAGTGCTCATCAGTGCCTCGTGCCAGTGCCCATCAGTGCCACATCAGTGCCACATATCAGTGCCTACCAGTGCACATCAATGCCACATATCAGTGCCCATCTGAGCTGCCTTTCAGTGTCACCCATCAGTGCCAGTCAGTGCCACCTATCAATGCCAAGCAGTGCCACCTATCAGTGCTGCCAATCAGTGCCACCTATCAGTGCCAGTCAGTGCTGCCTATCAGTGCCAGTCAGTGCTGCCTATCAGTGCCAGTCAGTGCTGCCTATCAGTGCGCATCAGTGCCACCTATCAGTGCCAGTCAGTGCCGCCTAACAGTGCCAGTCAGTCCCACCTAACAGTGCCAGTCAGTGCCGCCTAACAGTGCCAGCCAGTGCCGCCTAACGGTGCCAGTCAGTGCCGTCTATCAGTGCTGCCTATCAGTGCCATGTATTAGTGCTGCCTTTCAGTGCCCATCAGTGATGCCTGTCAATGTCCATCAGTGCCACCTACCAGTGCCTCCTCATTAGTGCCCATCAGTGCCACCTATCAGTGTCCATCAGTGCAGCCTATCAGTGCCCATCACTGCAGCTTCATTAGCGCACATCAGTGAAGGAGAAAAATCACTTTTAATATAAAGAATGCCTGGTTATTCTGCCATGATGGTCTTTGTTCAGGCAGTTCAGGTTACAGGGTGAAAACTGTCTCCCAATTGTGCTCTCCTGTGTTGTCACCCTGCCACAAGCAGTTTTACTGATATATATTGTGCAGACACTCTTCATTATTAGCACTGTTAGTAAACCGGTCCAGAACAATGATGTGATGCCGAATATGGTGCATGTAGGCCGGAAGTAGCTAAACAAGGCTGTAGAAGATCACCGGCACTGAAATGCAAAAAAGTGTAAAAAAAGATGTGAAAACAGTATTGGATAGGGAAATACAGTGGGGAAAATTATTATTTGATCCTCTGCAGATTTTGTAAGTTTGCCCACTTACAAAGAAATTAAGGGTCTATAATTTTACCATAGGTATATTTTAAATGGTAGAAACATAATATCAACCAAAAATCCAGAAAAAGACACATATAAAAAATGTTAAAAATTGAGTTGCAGTTCAGTGAGTGAAATAAGTACTTGATCCCCTACCAATCAACAATAATTCTGGCTCCCACAGACTGGCTCATGTGGTACACAAATTAGTCTTGTCAATTTAAGAAGGTGCTCCTAATGACAACTCGTTATGTGTATAAAAGACACCTGTCCACATATACTCTTTCTTCCATTCAAACATCACCATGGGCAAGACCAAAGAGCTGTCATAGGGTGTCAGGGATAAGATTATAGACCTGCACAAGGCTGAAATCGGCTACAAGACCATCAGCAAGAAGCTTGGTGAGAAGGAGGCAACTGTTGGAAGGATTATTCGCAATCATGCAATATTTTGCCTCATGGGGTAAGGATGATCATGAGAAAAGTGAGGGATCAGCCCGGAACTACACAGGAAGAGCTTATGAATGATCTCAAGGTAGTTGGGACCACAGTAACCAAACAATACATTGGTAACACAATACGCCGCCATGGATTAAAATCCTGCAGCGCTCACAAGGTCCCCCTCCTCAAGAAGGCACATGTACAGGCCCGTCTGAAGTTTGCCAATGAACATCTAAATGATTCAGAGAAGGATTGGGAAAAAGAGCTGTTGTCAGATTAGACCAAAAATGAGCTCTTTGGCATTAGCTCGACTCGCTGTGTTTGGAATAAGAAAACTGCTTACTATGACCCTAAAAACACCATCCCTGCAGTCAAGCACGGAGGTGGAAACATTATGTTTTGGGGCTGTTTCTCTGCCAAAGGTACAGGCTGACTTTGCCGCATTGAGGGCCAATGGACAGGGCCATGTATTGTAAAATCTTGGATGAGAATCTTCTTCCTTCAGCCAGAGCACTGAGGATGGGTCGTGGATGGGTTTTCCAGCATGACAATGACCCAAAACATACTGCCAAGGTAACAAAGGAGTGAATCAAGAAGAATCACATTAAGGTCATGGAGTGGCCTAGCCAGTCTCCAGACCTTAATCCTATAGAAAATTTATGGAGGGAGCTGAAACTTTGAGTTGCCAAGTGACAGCCAAGAAACCTTAAGGATTTAGAGAAGATCTGTAAACAAGAGAGGACCAAAATCCCTTCTGAGATGTGTGCAAACCTGGTAACCAACTACAAGAAACGACTTACCTCTGTGCCTGCTAACAAAGGTTTCTCCACCACGTACTAAGTCATGTTTAGGTTGATATTCTGTTTCTATCATTTTTTGGTAGATATTCTGTCTCTATCATTTAAAGTACACCTATGATAAAACATATACAGTCAGGTCCATAAATATTGGGACATCGACACAATTCTAACATTTTTGGCTCTATACACCACCACAATGGATTTGAAATGAAACTAATAAGATGTGCTTTAACTGCAGACTGTCAGCTTTAATTTGAGGGTATTTACATCCAAATCAGGTGAACGGTGTAGGAATTACAACAGTTTGCATATGTGCCTCCCACTTGTTAAGGGACCAAAAGTAATGGGACAATTGGCTTCTCAGCTGTTCCATGGCCAGGTGTATGTTATTCCCTCATTATCCCAATTACAATGAGCAGATAAAAGGTCCAGAGTTCATTTCAAGTGTGCTATTTGCATTTGGAATCTGTTGCTGTCAACTCTCAAGATGAGATCCAAAGAGCTGTCACTATCAGTGAAGCAAGCCATCATTAGGCTGAAAAAACAAAACAAACCCATCAGATAGATAGCAAAAACATTAGGCATGGCCAAAACAACTGTTTGGAACATTCTTAAAAAGAAGGAACGCACCGGTGAGCTCAGCAACACCAAAAGACCCGAAAGACCATGGAACACAACTGTGGTGGATGACCGAAGAATTCTTTCCCTGGTGAAGAAAACACCCTTCACAACAGTTGGCCAGATCAAGAACACTCTCCAGGAGGTAGGTGTATGTGTGTCAAAGTCAACAATCAAGAAAAGACTTCACCAGAGTGAATACAGAGGGTTCACCACAAGATGTAAACCATTGGTGAGCCTCAAAAACAGGAAGCCCAGATTAGAGTTTGCCAAACGATATCTAAAAAAGCCTTCACAGTTCTGGAACAACATCCTATGGACAGATGAGACCAAGATCAACTTGTACCAGAGTGATGGGAAGAGAAGAGTATGGAGAAGGAAAGGAACTGCTCATGATCCTAAGCATACCACCTCATCAGTGAAGCATGGTGGTGGTAGTGTCATGGCGTGGGCATGTATGGCTGCCAATGGAACTGGTTCTCTTGTATTTATTGATGATGTGACTGCTGACAAAAGCAGCAGGATGAATTCTGAAGTGTTTCGGGCAATATTATCTGCTCATATTCAGCCAAATGCTTCAGAACTCATTGGACTTTATCTTTAAACCATTTCCCCAAAATATTATCCTTCCCTGGGGGGAAATACTCTGTTCCATCCGGGGGAATCATAAGTGAGTTATATTTCCATCCTTTTTGCTTACATAACCTATCCCAAACATTTAATACTAACTTTGTCAGTGGACTAATATTCACATCTAATGTGCAAAAGTTATGTGGTATCCATACCATCTTCCCTAACTATGCCCTACTCAAAATCCCTTCCATATTCACCCAACATTTCCCTTGTGCATTATATATCCAATCTATTATCTCTTAAACTCATCCTTAATTTCATTTATTAATGGGATGAAATTCGCCTGATATAGGCCCTTTATTGAAGGGGTTAATTTTACTCCCAGATAACTTATTTCTTTACCCCTCCAAATAATTGGGAACTCTTTCTGAATACTCTGCTCCTCTGATTTTGATAAATTAATGTTTATTATCTCTGATTTTGTTGGATATATTTTCAGGTTTGACAACTCGCCACATTGCTTTAACAATCTCATTAAATTTGGCAACGTTATTCTAGGGTTTACGGTATAAAACAACATGTTGTCCGCATATGCAGCTACCTTATGTTCCACTTCCCCTATTTTTATTCCTGCTATATCTATGCACTTTCTTATCCTTCCAAGGATAATACAAATAACAAAGGAGAGAGTGGACATCCTTGTCTGGTAAAATTATACATTTTAAAGGACTGAGAGAGGTATCCATTAGCCTTAATCACCGCTGACGGACCATTATAAAGCCCTTTTATCCACCTTAACATTTTGGGCCCTATTCCTAAGACCTCCAATGTATCAAACATGAATCCCCAATAATTAACCCTGTCAAAAGCCTTTTCGGCATCTATCAACAGGAATATTATCGGCAATTTCTCTCTTTTAACTCTTTGTAGGAGGAACAATGATCTTAGACCATTGTCCCTACCTTCTCTTCCTGGAATGAATCCCACCTGGTCCAAATGTATCCAGTCCGACATCAGCTCCTTCACTCTAGTTGCCAATACTTTAGCATACAATTTGGTATCGTTGTTTAATAAGGATATGGGCCTATAGCTGGCACACTGTGTGCTGTCTTTCCCTTCTTTAAGTATAATCATTATATGTGCCTGTAAAGACTCCTCCCTCATTTCTAAGCCCTCCCCTATTACGCTTTATGTTCTTACCAAATCGTGGCCACCAAGACCTCTTCGGTCTCATTGCTCTCAAAAAATTGCTCTATTACCTGCCTTAGCCTATTCTCGATTTCTGGGTCCTGTAAAAGCATCTCATTCAGCCTCCACTTATTTATTTTATCCTGATTCCTCTCTTCCCGTAGTCTCATTGTGACAGGAACATGATCGAAGATAGACATAACCTCTATATTGGAACTCGCCAACACCTCCAGTTGTCTATGCTTGATCATAATGTAATCCAATCTTGAGTACGAACCATGTACCAGGGAGAAGAAGGCATGATCCCTTTTCACCTGGGTGTTTTACTCTCCAGGTATCACTCAATTGGCACTTATATAATACTCTCTTCAATAATTTAGACTTCTTACTCCTCTCTCTCCGCGTACATGCAGACGCATCTATCTGGGGATCCAAACACAGATTTAGATCTCCTGCCACAACCAGATAGCCTTTTTTAAATTCAGAAAGTTTCCCTAGTACACCTTCCAGGAACATCTCCAGGTTTTTATTTGGACCATAAATATTAGCTAATGTATATTCAACTGCTTGTAACTTTCCTCTCAAAAATAGGAACCGACCCTCCTGATCCTCCATTCTTTCCTCCAGGCTAAAATTAATTTTTTACCCTATTGCTACACATTTGGCTCTTTTAGCCGGAGAATCAGCATAATACCACATTGCGTAGTGCTTAGTATACAGCTTGACATTTGTATCCTGAGTTATATGTGTCTCTTGAAGAAACACCACATCTATGGAGTATTGGTGGATTTCCCTCAGTATCTTATGTCTTTTTGTTGGAGAGTTTAACCCTTTCACATTAGTCAAACTTTATCACACTCATTTCAAATATTAACCCGTTGCCCTACTGGCTTTCCCATCACGTGAAGATAGAAACCAGAAGCTTAAGTTGTGGACTTTCTCCCTTCCCTACCTACTACAATCCCCTTATTCTGCCCCCCCTCTCCACACCCCCCCATCTCTGCACCCCCATCTCCACCCCCCAAACACTCTTTTACACAAATCCATCCCCCATCCGCCCTTCCTGGCCTATATTTTGCCTTGGAATCTGACGTGGGGACTCCTCACTGATGATTCCTAATTTGGGGTAAAACTCGGAACACACACGCCCACCCCTCGCCTGAACAGATGACATTCTTAGGGCATGACCTCCAAACTACCCGCCTACTCCATACTCTCCACATCATGTCCCCCTTTATTCTGATCTTGGATGGAGGAGAGGGAATGAACGTGGGATTTGCGACCCGCGGAAGGGGACCACTGGGAGAGAGAAAGAAAAAAAAACTCCACTCTCCCTCCAGCCCACTCCCCGTTGCGTCACCCTACTTCTTCTTCTTAGAAACCCGCTTCACCCTCCAGAGCCCTGCCCGCCATTCTCTCTAAACCCCTCTGACCATCCTTCAAGGTCCACCTTCTGTAAATCTAATTTCTCACAAAAGTCATTAAATTTTTCTAGGGATCTCAATCTTGCCGACCTTCCATCGTTCCACCCAATTAGACATGCAGGAAAGCCCCAATTATATCGCACTTTTTTCTCTTTCAAATGGGCCACCAGCAGTTTCAGGAATCTCCTTCTAGCCAATGTCTCTGGGGAGATGCCCGCAAAAATATGTAGGGTTGTTTCTTCAAATTTTATCTCAGCACAATCCCGCAACCCTTTCCAAATTCGTTCCCTATCTGTAAGATAATGAAACCGGACAATCACATCTCTGGGGTTTTCTACTGATATTCCCTTTGGCCATCTGACCCTATGCACTCTTTCAATTTTTCTGCCACTGGTTTTCCCATAATTGGATTACAGATTCTCTCCACTTTCTCCTGAAGATCTTCTTCTTGTCCCGTTTCTTCTGGTAGGCCTCTGATTCTTAAATTATTTCTTCTAGTTCTATTCTCCTGGTCTTCTACCATAAATTATATATTTCTCTGTTCTTTCCACATCTCTTCTACCTGTGATTCCAATTCATTAATTTGTTGTGCATATCTCTCCATTTTCTCTTCCGCCTCTTCAATTCGTGTTAATATCTGACCCACATCAATGCGAAGTATCATGATCTCATTTTTCATGGACAACTTTTGTAAATAGTTGTGACATGTATCTTTGCTGTTCCGTATTCTCTTGTTCTATTCCACTTTCCCAGTTTGCAGATTCTTTATGTTGATTCTCTTCTGATGTCCCAATTGAAAGTCTGGATTGGTCACCCACAGGTTTTCTAAGACCTTCATGCTTATTCTTGGAACTCTGGGCTTTTATCTCGCAGGAGCATGTATTTTCTTATTGTACTTGTGTTTGCATTTGGTTGGGGTTTTCTTGGCCCCTCCACCCTTAATAGGCCTGTTCCTCATTTCAGAAATTTGCACTTAGACTTTCTTCTGTTTTTAAAGAGTTCTAGCCTCAAGATAGCCCTCCTTTTTTTTTTTTTTCCGCTAGAGACCCAAACGCCCCTTTTTATGTTATTTATAAATAAGTGTAGACCCGCCGATCCCCAAGGACCCCCTAGGATCCTTCAATACATTTTCCGCTTTCACATAATAGTCCTAACAGACTCTTTATAGCACAGGCAAAAAGTTCTTTTAAAACTTTTTTTACCGAAATCAGCGGCAACTCACTCTCACTTTTCGAGCCAGGGGTTCATTACTGCTGTGGCCAAGGGCAAAATCCAGGAGTAGGGTGCCTGCTCTGAAGGGTCCCGCCAATCAGGGGTCCTGCAGTCTCTCCACTTGCCAGAAGTGACCCATGGGGTCTCCCTTTAAGCTCCTCTGCTTCCTTGTCCTCTGTATCTCACAGCTCTCCCTCGATATCCAGGGCTTCAGCTACTGACATACCGTCAGTCTCAAGGGCACTCTCAAGGTGCTTCCAGGTTCAGAGGCCGCCGCCTCCACTGTCCGCTTGGCTCCACTCCACCTCCCCGCTAGCCACCCGCCGGCTCCACTACTCACTGGTGGACCACCAGAGCACACCATCTTCGCTGCCACACCACCCGAGGGAGACATGTGGAGACCGAGCCACAGCAGCAGCATGGGTAGACTCAAGGTAGGCTCAGGGTTTGTCCCTCTTGGAGCTCATCTTGGGCACTCGGAGCTCTAGCACTCTGCTGTTTCACAGCACCATGTTTCAGCCACTCCCGCCTTTCTGGTCCAGGCAGCCTTTCCCTCCTGTGTTCACACTTCTTCCTGGCTATTTTTGCATGTACTCTACAAGGACTAAAAGGAAATGAATTAAAATTTAATATGGTTGTTGGAAAAATATACTTAGTTTCCAGGAATTATGAGAACAGACTTGCTGTGCAGATTAAGCTTCTCCTAGTACAAAAACGTGTGCTTATCTTGTGCAGTAAGGGAGAATGTCACCTTATCTTGTACAGTACATGGGGCAAAAAGACATCTGAATTAAATTGTAGCAACATTACTTCATTACCACAAACTTATACCTCCAACTTCCCATAGGTGGTGATTATCTGTGGGCTACTAGTGTAATTTATGTACTTGTAATACATTAATATAGTTTTATAGCAGAGTGACATTATTATCTAACAGAACTGTAACGACAGAGCAAAGTCCTAATAGACCTACCAACTCCCTGTTCCCTGATTTTAGTAGTTGTCTTTTCTTAGTTTCCCTAACAACACCATAAAAACATTAAACTGCAATAAAAACTCCTCTGCCTCATCCCCCCTCTTTTTTATTACTTTTTTTTATTATTTTTATAATCACCAATACAATACATTATGTTTTGATGCTATCCAAATGCTACTGCATAAATTCAGATATCAGCTCTTTACATATGTTTATTAAATGTACTTATACAACACTGTCAGTTTGCTCAGCGCTTTACACAAATATTGTACATTCATATCAGTTCCTGCCTTCAAGAAGCTTACAATCTAAGGTCCCTAACTCACATTCATACATACACATACTAGGGCCAATTAACCTCCAGGCAGGTAGTGCTGTGGTTGGGATTCGATTTCTCTTCTGTTAATTTACTTTACATTTTGTTAATTGATAAAAATAAACAATTAATGCTTCTATTTCTGAAAGAATGACATTAATTAATTTATAGCATTTTTTCACACCTGCCTATAACTTTTGCACAATAAAATAAATTTTATATATATATATATATATATATATATACACACACACACATTGGGGTTGATTTATCCCACCTAAACCAAAAAAGGAAATTAGTTAAAATGCAATTTTAAAAAAGTCAGTGTCTTATCTATCATAAAGCATACTTGTGCCTTGTAGTATTTCTATTTTTCTGTTACAAATTACCCTATTAGATCCAAGATACAATACATAATGTCAGTTTGCCAGTGTACCACTACCCCCTTAGGAGTTGCTAATTTTTGGGTCCCCCTATAGTCCTGCACAGCCAGGCAACATGCATCTTCTTCAGACCTTGCACACTGGAGACAGTAGACAGTCCTTGAGCTTGTTTTTCTTTGGTTTTATGAAGGGGAATTGAACTTGGATAGGTTTGAGGGGTGTATGGGATGCCCAAGGAAACTGAAACTTGAGGATAACTCCTTAGCAACTATGTAAAAGTCCACAGACATAGATTTTCCTCTTGGAGAGCTCTCCAGCCCTCCCGGTATACCACCTCAGACACTAGATGAATCCTCCTCTTCACTCAGCTGCCTAAGAGAATCCCTGAGCAAGGGGACCCAGAAACTGCCACAGTAGTAGAGCAGCCCCAGATGAGGAGCTAGTTGGGTTTCCCACCTGACTGCCCTCTCCCCTTATCTGGCCCTTGGTGGTACATGATTACTCACTCCTCTCTCGGGGGATGGTTGAGACTGAGAGCTCTTGCCTGTAAGTAGGCCCTCTCCTGGGCTTCCTCCCAGGCTCCACACTCCTCCCTCTCCCCTTATCTGGCCCAGGGGGTGCAGGATTTTTCACTACTCTCTCGGGGGATGGTTGAGGTTGAGAGCTCCTGCCTGCAAGTAGGCCCCTCTCCTGAGCTTCCTCCCAGGCTCCACACTCCAGCTTTTACTCCATCTTCCACCCAACACTACTCCCCTACTTATCAGGCTCTTTCATATTTAAGGGCTGTACTGACCCCATGCCAAGCCTCCTGCTTGGGGACTGGCCAAGATCCCTTAAGTATGCAGACCAGCCCCTCCTCACCCCCACCCACTGCCTTCTAGAAACTTCTCAAGCTTTTAGAACAGGCGGAGGTATCAGAGAACTGACCTGCAGAGCCCTCAGCCTTGACCTAAAGTGAACCTGGCTGACTCATCCCATGCTGACTCACACCAGGCTGATATCCAGCCTCTAGCTGAAAACCTATCTAGCATCCCTTGGTGACTAGAAGGGGCGCTACACCAGTAAAAGGTTAATCATGTGAAATGGGTCAAAGAAGTGGATTTTATGGTGTACTCTCTGCTCTGTATGTGTGGGTGGGAGTTTTTCATATTTGATCTTGGTCTTCTAAACTATTGCATGCTGGTAAGTGACTTGGATCTAGACCTTATATTACTGGATCTTAAGTTACAGATCCTCTAAGAAACGCTTACAAGCAATCTATATATTGTATATACAAATGCTTTCCAATTCAGACCATTTAATTGATCACTTACTGTATATAATGCAGTTTAACAAAATACTGAACAGTTTTCAGTTGTCCCCCCCTTACATACATATACACAGAGATGTTAGATGGAAAAAATATTAGAGATGAAAAGAGAGTATCCAGAAAAAGAGATTCGGTAAAATCTCCATGATTGCCATCACCAACAAGACATATTTAGTGACAGCTGATGTCTCATCTTTATATAGTAATATTAAACATGAGGACAGCATGGAGGCTGTTCAATTTTATTTTGATACGGTCACCAACATACCTAGACATCAAAAACAGTTCATCCTGGATTTACTTGACTTCGCTATGCATTGCAACTACTTTTGGTTTGACCACGCATTCTACCTACAAACCACTCGTTTTGCGATGGGGACGAAGCTCGCCCCTAGCCTGGCTAATCTGTTCATGGCCAGATGGGAGGAGGACCTCATATATTCACGCGATTGGCCTTCTCTCATTTTTTATGTCATTATATTGACGACATTTTTCTATTATGGGAGGGTGATGCATTTTCTTTGAATAACTTTTTTATCACTCTCAACAACAACTATCTTAATATTAAGTTATCCTTTGAGTATGATTTTAAAGAAATCAACTTTCTCAATTTAGTTTTAATGAATAATGGCATGAGTATTGTAACAAAAACATACTTTAAGAGCACAGACAGGAATAGTTTTTTACCTACAGACAGCTGTCACCGTCCTGTGTGGTTAAATAACATACCAAAAGGACAGTTTCTTAGACTGAGGAGGAACTGTTCTAACCTGTTGGATTATCATGATCAAGCCATTACCCTCAGAGATAGTTTCATTGAAAAAGGTTAGAAAGGTGAAATTTTAAATCCAACTATTAAAAAAGTGGGTTCTTTGAACAGATCGGATTTATTAGCATCTGGAAAAATAAAGAGATTGGAACGCTTTTGCCCTTTTATAACGGACTTCTCCACCCAATACAAAGACGTGACAAGAATTATTAAAAAGAATTGGGTCATACTTAAAAATGATCCAGTGTTAAGAGAAGTATTACCTGAATGTCCTGAAATCACATTTAGGAGGGCCCCCCCACTGAGACTCACCCTGGCCCCTAATGTGATAGATCCTCCAAACAATATGTCCTCATCATTTAGTTTTAAGGAGTTCTACCCATGTAACAAGTGTGTTGCTTGCCAATATAATGGCCCCACAAAAATAAACTCAAGGGGTTTCAATCAAGTATCACGGGAAAAAGATACATTATCAACCCCCTTATCAAATGCAATAGCACATATACGGTTTATTTATTACAATGTCCCTATAAGTTACAGTATGTAGGGAGGACTACGAGGAGACTGAGAGACCGATTAAGGGAACACTATAATAACATCAAAAAAGGATACAAGGACCATTCGCTTTCTAAACATTTCCGTGACTGTCACCATAAGGATCCTACTCATTTGAAATTTACCACCATAGACCTCATTAAACCACAATGGAGAGGGGGGCATAAAAGAAGAGCAGTCTTGCAGCTTGAAACAAAATGGATAGTAGAATTGAAATCCTTGTCCCCCCACGGCCTCAATATAGATCTTGACATTAATTAATTTATCGATAACAGTTGATTTGTATTTTATTCTATTTCATACTATTTTATTCATTTTTTGATTCATATATTTTATACGTGTTTTTATATATTTAGATCCTGGTTGTTTTATTTATTACCCATACCTTGCATTGCCATAATTTTGAGATCTTACCTCCTGTTTTTATTATGAGTATTTTTTAACAGGTGTATTCTCAATATTTTAATCTATTTTACTTTCACAATAATTATTAATTTCCTTATTTTTAACATTATATATATTACATGTGGTTATGATGCTACTGTTTATTTAGTACTTACTTTAATTCTTCTATGCTTATTTGATTTTTATTTCCTTTTTAAATACCCATGTAATTTTTACTCACATAACGGTTGTTTGTATATATTTCATTTATTTAGCTGTCGATTATTAATTGAATATGGATAAAACAATTGATCACATGATTTTAATTTAGTTGGAATTAATACCCATTAATTTGTAATATGTGGCACTTACATGCTGAAATTTGGAGTACCTATACTGTAATGGTGCCTCTGTATGTCTATGAGAATCTACAACAAAATGGAGACCGTTTATTATTCTTTTATTTTCGGCATTAACATATGCTTGGTCTCCTATAAAATGGCGTTTTGTCCACAGCCATGTATAAGATTGCTTATCCCCTTTTGTTTAAAAATAAGCAGTGCCACTGATCAATCGTTTACCCATTTCTTCCTGATGGGCTTTATGAATCCTACACTTGCTTTTTGTTTTGATTGCCGTCCCCGTCACCCGTGTAGTGGCAAGAGGAGTTCCCCCATCAAGATGTGTGTCACTGACGCATCTGCGCATGTCCCAGTTTCAGTCACGATCAATCGATGACTTAACTGCTGCATCCAACCTTAATTAACCCCTTCGTGCCAATGTCTTACTTTTCTTAACTAATTAATTCATAATTATAAGAATTAATAATAATGATTAATTTCTTAACTGTGGCAGTTCTGTGCTAAGGATGGTGATTGGCGATCGTCTACTGCTGCCAAAAACTGTGACATGCGCAGATGCGTCAGGACACACATCTTGATGGGGGAACTCATCTTGCCACTACAGCGGCCGCTAGCGGTAGTCTGCGCCCGCGCATAGTGTATTTTTGACATAGCCACGCATGCGCACATCATTCTGAGTGACGTGGCTGGTGACGTGGCTAATGCCGTGTGCCGCACGTGCGCACACCGTTCTGCGTGACGCGGCTGGTGACGTGGTCGATGTTGTGTGCGCGCATGCACTCTGCCCTCCACGAAGCGCGCTCGAGTGTGCCTGCGAGTGCGCCCTGCGCATGAGCAATTAAGTATATATGTACCTGGCGTTTTCTGGGGGGCTTCACCCCTTTGACAAAGTGCTTCTTGCACGAAACGCGTCAGGGGGCCCTCCAGTTTGACGCCTAGCTGTACATGGCCACCAGGAAGGCCATCCTTTTATCACATGAAAGAAAGAAAGAGAGAGAGTGGAAAGAACTTACTGACTGCCCGACCTGCCACTCTGCCAAGCAGGCCACTCTGAGAGCAGAAGACAGAGTGGAAAGCCAAGTCTGAACCATAGAGCCCGTGGACTGTCCCTATCCATTGGGAAAGACAGATCACGGCAATCTGCCAAACCACATTGATCGGGTGAGGGAGACCCATGCATCCACTAACAAAGTGAACATTGATAGTTTGGCACCTCAGTCAGCTACCTGCACATAGTTGTGAACATTACATACAGTTGCCCTAGTTTGCGGTCTAGTTATACTAGCACCATCATTGGAATACATCTGCAGTACAGTTAACTGACCACAGGATATACAGTTACAGATCAAGATACAGCAGTGCCACCTGAATCAATCAGCCCCTTTCCCTTTCTGCAGAGCAGGATTCTTACCACTGTCTATCCTTTGCCTTTGTCCATAGACATTTATGCCAATCATTGCTATTTACTACATCAAGCTCAATTCATGGTTAGAACTCTTAAAGGGAACCTTACACTAGTTCTTTACCATCCACTCCTTGACGCAACTTCACATCAATTGGGCCCCAACAAGCGTGCAGAAGACATTATAGAGCTCTTAAAGGGGACACTGAGAATTCTCTTTATTTCACATCTAATCCTTATCTGTTATTGATAGTAATTCCTGCACACTGGGGATTCAACAGTCCCCTCAGATTGGAGGCAGTGGATTATTCCTGAAAGCTGGCCTGCTAATAGTCACTGTTGCTTCATTGAATGTCCTTACTTTTGCTCACAATTGCCAATTGTGTTTTTTTTGTTATTCTTGACTCAGTTACTTCCAATTCTAATATCAACTTCAATTTGGTTTATACTACTCTGTGTGTGAATCCATTTTACAGATGTGATTATTTGGGTCACTAGAGCACGGTGGTGTCAGCAGAGGTTGGGCTTTCAATGAGAGGTCCAGATTGACAGGGAACTCAAAAAGTTACTAAGCAACCCGTAAGGGGGCAGTGCCACACTTACAATGTGCTGTTGAACTTGCTATGAAAAATACCTGTTGATCTGCCAGAAATGCACTTAGCGCTTAAAGCTTTTTAAAGCCCAAAAGCAAACATTTATCATATATCAGTTTACCAGTTCTTGGATATAATGGCTGCATTCGTTTTTTAAAGGCTTTCTTTCTCTTATTTTCACCTGGTCACTAAGTCTGGCCAGTAAGTCTGTTGTTTTTCAAAAGAACAAGGTGTTATGTAAATGTGGTAGTTAGAGGGAAGAGACAAACCATTTACCACTGACAGGGGTGTTTACAATGATCAGAATTTATTTATGTAAGTATAAACTTTATCCCAAAAAGAAAAAAGTGTTAGCTGTAACCAGGGGCGGACTGACCATTTGGAAACCCGGGCACTGCCAGAGGGCCCGGAGTCAGTAGGAGGCCCCATGAGATGCCCCTGGTACCTTTTTCATAGGCTTTTTTGAGTTTTGGCAAGGACAGAGGGGCCCCATGATCCCCTATTGCCCGGGGGCCCCATGAGTTGTCAGTCCGCCCCTGGCTGTAACTGTTTATAAGCTGGAATTTGGCTACAATTTGTTAGTGTATCTAAATTGCTAGTACATCTAACACTCCACTCCGCCCACATTAACATTGCTGCTCTCCAAAGGTGCCCCTGTGCTCCTTCATTCAGAGTGGAGACAATCTTATACATGAGGTATGTTACTGGTCAGATCACCAGGTGAAAACAGAGGGAAGAAGGCCTATGAAAAGAAAACTAATGCAGCCACATCTAATGAATGGTTGGCTGCAATATTTTACATTTTTGGTTTTGGGTTTAATTCTGCTTTAAAGCAGGATTAAACTCAAAAGCAAACATTGATTGTATTGCAGGTTACCAATTCTTAGAAGTAATGGCTACATTTGTTTTCTTTTTTTTAGGCTTTCTTACTTTTTTCATCTGGTGATCCAGCTAGTAAGTCTGTTGTTTTTCCACAGAACACACTCTCCTGAAAAAATTATAAGTTTGTGTGTTGAGATAAACCATTTACCACTGACAGGGGTGATCAGCTTTTATTTATTCATGTAAAACTTTTATCCCAAAAGATAACAATGGTTGCTGCAATTGCTTGTGTAACTGCAGTGTGAGCTGGAGTTTGGCATCAACTTGTTAGTGTATCTAAATCTGCTAGTAAATCTAACATGCCCCTCCCCCCAGACTGACAATGCTGCTGTCCAAAGGCACCCCTGTGCTCCTTCTTTCAGAGTGGGAGCACTCTAATATAAGATGTGTGTTACTGACCAGATCACCAAGAGAAAAGGGCATTAAAAAAAGGAATGCAGCCACCACATCTAATGACTGTTAAGTTGCAATATTTAGCATTTTTTTGTTTTGGGTTTAATACTGCTTTAAGTTTGCGAGCTGACAACACACAACATTTTTGTGGACTGAGGGGTATAAGCCCGGCCCGATGTCTTTTACTTAAAGCGGAACTTCACTCTCTCAAACAACATTGAGTATTTTTAATCCTTATGCTGATAGCATTAGTAAATAGATAGGAAATCATATCATATTTACTTGTTTTAAACTTTTTTTTTTTACATTTCTTCAGTTACTTCCTGGTTTCCATGTCTAGGCAAATGATGCCATACATCCCAGGAGTCTTCAGGAGGGTAGGGAGGGAGGGTTCTAAGCTCAGCCAATGCCTGATCTAAGGGCAGATGGATTTTAGGATTTTAGTTTTTCAAAACTAATTCTCAGCAAAATAAAGCAAGGAAACATGAATGGATGGGTAACTTTGCTTCGAATATTAACCTCTTCACGCCGGCCGAACACAAATGTGCTGCCTCCCGGGCGTCTGGGCCTAGACGCCGAGCGGCCGCACATTTGCGTTCTATTAAAAAAGAACATATGTGCTGAGAGCGCGTGCCCTGCGCGCTCCCAGCACACATGTCCGGTACCTACGGAATGGTCCCGATCTCCTCTTTCGATCGGGACCTTTCCCGATCATGTGACCAAAAGGCGGGGCGGGGTTTAGGATCATGTGACCGCCGTGACAGGCCATCATGGCGGTCACATGATCCTAAACCCCGCCCCGCCTTTTGGCTTCTGAAAACCTTAAGGCGCCGGCACAAAGGGGTTAACAATGAATTAAATCGCACTTTGGTTTGTGGTGCTCAGATGCAGTGCAGTTCCACTTTAACTACTCAACCACACCTACTCTCAATTCTGCACAATACAAAGACAAATAATTCTATAGTCCAAGATAAGAGGAGGGTCTCTGAAATAATGCAGCAAGTCTGCAAAGGGCACAGGATGGTTTGAATTTCTGATGGGAACAATAACCAGATATAGCAAATAAGAGAAGTTCCTTGTTAGGGTTTTCATACGCATTAACCTAGATTTTAGAGCAATACACTTTCAATACATATTTCATTTTCTGTTGAAGGATGACAGATTTCACAGACAGATTATACATTTGAATATGGTATATTTGATTTTCTCACCAAATTCTACCTTGTTCTTCTTTGGTAAAGTCAATCACAGAAGTCTTACAATATGGTATTTAACCCCTTTTTAACCAGTTTTCTTACTCTTGTGTCACTGGTAGGAAACACTGCTGCCCATCTGCGTATATGTTTTCATAGTGTATACAAAACCAGAGGCGTAATCTTCACAGTCATAAATGAGTGAAAGAGTAACAGGGATGGAATCAAAGGTTAATTGTGACTATCAGCAGGAATAACGTCCATGTTCAGTCACTTACCAGGGAGGATCCAGCTAAGTCCGACATTCCAAACACGCAGGGGCCTGGACTATCTTGTATGACATGGGGCCCACCTTGGCCCTTATTTTGCTGTGCTTGATGCCAATAGGATGCTCATCTCAAGGTATGTGCACTAAAAAATAGGAAGTACTGCTTCTGGCTAATCAAATACTCTCTATATCAAAATGTCAGTGTTTTGTTTTCTAACTGTAATGTACAGTATACTGGATAGTAAAAGGAAATATTAGATACAATGTTTAGAAAACAGATATAGAATACTGTTTGGGTACAAACCAATCTAATACATGTAACCAGATTTAGCTGCTTAATTTATTTGGTATGTATTTTTAAAATATGCAAACAAGAAGAAAACATTCCATTACATTTTTTTTTTCAACATTGTCAGATGTTCTGTGTTACCAAAACGTTTAGAAAGCACCAGTAACCAAAAGGCATTTGTGATTGAATCTACTCATACAGCATAAAATACTATATACAGTACTTACTTCTCTGAGATTGTTTGTTTTTATTTATTATTTTCTTATGTTCTCTCCCTGTCTTAGCAGAACTGTCAGACTGAGTATAAAGTTATAGGGCCATCCTATCTTCTGCCTTTTCTCAGTAATGATAGTAGACATTCAAAAACCTGTTTAGTAAAGGCATTGTTGGTGTTGGGATTTCATGAAAGACAAATAAGAAAACCATTTTGTGACATTTGTGTTTTCTGTTAGCATGCAGCTTCATTCCTTTTAAGTGTCCTTCCTTTGGAGCTACATCTCCCTGTCACTCTTTCCTCTTTAGTTGTCCCTTTTCTTGTTCTGATACATACATACAATTTATAAAATATGAACTTTTAAGTATAGAAAGTGTTAAACTACACTAAACCCTACAAGCAACCTCTGTATTGCATTTATTAATTTGAAGCCCCGACATAAAGGCTAATAAACACAGGCTGAATATTGGTCAGTATTGGCCAACAAAAACTGGTTGACATTTGGCCAATGTGTACAGCAGCCTGTCCTATGGCTTCTGTAGGACTAGCATGCATGTTAGAAAACTAGGATTCGATCAGCCAATTGCTGCCAGTGTGTGTGTGTGGTGGGGGCAGTCCCCCTGTCAGAACACAATAGCTCAGTGGAGGAAATGGCCACACTAGCATTGCTTAGTTAGCCCACTGGGTTGAAAGAAGAAAAAATTCTAGTATGTATTTAGAATAAAGTAGAAGTAGTTGTTTAAAAAAAAGTAATTGTGTGTATAATCAATCACATTTTACATATTAATCATTGGGGTCCACGTAACTGGAGGCAGGACAGGGGTGTGTCCTTTGCCTGCATACGTAGTACTAAGCACAGTGGCTAAATGGTTAGCACTTCCGCCATCCCAACCATGGCACCACCTGCCTGGAGTTTGCATGTTCTCTCTGTGCCAGTGTGGTTTTCTTCCCTCACTCCAAAGACATGCTGGTAGGTTAATTAGTTCCTGTCTAAATTGGCCCTAGTATGTGTATGAATGTGAGTTAAGGACCTTAGATTGTACGCTCCTTGAGGGTTAGGGACTGATGTGAATGTACAATATATACAGTAAAGAGCCGTGTAAATTGATGGTGCTATATAAGTACCTGTAATAAAAGGAATCCCTTTTTCTCATCTCAGAACAGATGATAAATCAGAAAATTAGAACAGGGAAACACAATAAGGAGTAAGGTATTATTATATGTACAGGCGCACCTCAGTTTACACCTCGGTTAACGTAATTTTTGGTTTACGAATGAAAATCCATTGAAAATAATGTCTCAGTTTACACATTTTTTTTGCAATACGAATGGATTAATTGTTTTTCTATGCATTTACAATTTTTTTTTTAATCATGTCCCTGTATAGTACTATGCCTTTAAAGTGCACTTTATAAAGAGTTTTGAACAGATAAGACTTTTTTTACTTTTTTTCTGACCTCCTGAATGGATTAGATGGTTTTCAATGCATTCCTATGGGAAACCGTGTTTCAGTTTACAAATTTTTTGGAATACGAAAAGTCCCACAGAACACATTAAATTTGTAAACCGAGGTACGCCTGTACATTTTGAGGCTCAGTGCTTTGCTGTGCCATTACAGTAAATATAGGTCTGGCATTACCCTATGTTAAACTACTAGTGTAGATACTAATCTATGAATACCTTTTGTTAAATATGGCTCTGGTCCTTAGGTAGACTTAGACATCTTTCAGCATTTGAGATCCATCTAGATATTTTGAAGTTAAAACGGTAGACGCCCTGTAGACAGCATGATGAATAAAAACGATGGAATAAATGTGTTTTATGACTTTATAGATAAGTAGACTATTGTTTGTATAAGTGTGTCCGCCTGCTGTATCTGATCTTCTGCGTAGCTCCCCATGCTTCTCTGAAAGAAGAGCAGAAAAAACTTCCTAGTTCTTGATGCTGGCCCTATACTATGTATCTTAATTTTGAACCTATTGTGAAGGGTGACACCCACTGAATAGGGTAAGAGGATAGAATGCCAGGAAGCTGACTGTAATAGCGGCAATAGATGGTTCGAATCTTGGCCTGTTCAACAGGGAACGGCCCAGATCCGATCCACATGTGAGCAGGCTGATTGTACCCAAGTCAATACATCAATAGATTTGGATCTAACCAGCATGTTGGGTTTTTAGCATGTGATTATTGCTAGCAGCTATAGCCACTAGCAGTTATCACTATATTCTCCCAGCAGGGACAGCTCCCTGCGCCTCCCGCCAGGATAACACAATAGATCTGCTGAAGGAATTCCCCCATCAACACTTAGGGCTTGTTCACACTTGACTTCTTCCCAAACACCCCTATAGAGACAGGCCTTAGAAAACACTCCCCAAACGCCCTATGTGCAGATTTGAGGCATTATATAGGCGTTTTCTAAGCGTTAAAATCGCACCACAAATGCCTATAATGAAGTTAATGGTATTATTGCTCAGCAAACGCCTCACAAATGCCCCGGAAGCGCCTGCCAGGAATTTGAGGAGCATCACCATAGACTTGAATGGGAGGCGTTGAAAGGCTTCAACTCCTGACTCAAGAAGAGGCATCAATTTTGCCAAGATGCGACGCTAACGCCTCAGTGTGAACTACACTGTGTGCTGCCATGTGTATAATTTTCATAAGCGTTTGACGAGCGTTAAAAACACCCCTCAAATGTCTGCAAAACGCCTGCTTACAAAAGGTAGTGTGAACTGAGCCTTAATGATATTAACGACCTCCCCTGGTCTCAGCATTCAGCAGACTCCAGCTCTTTTCTGGTGCTCCTGCAGACCCTGCACTTTCTGCTTACCTGCTCTGCCTTCAGCTTCTTCCCAGTAGCTGGCAGACACAACTGGCCCTTTGAGGGCAACCACAATGCTGATATGGCCCACAATGAAATTCAGTTTGACATCCCTGCTCTAAAGTGATCAATAGCAATCCTGTGACAAACATCTCTCTTAATTTCAGTAGCAGCATTTCTGGATGTAACAGGGAACGGCCAGTATATCTAGGACCCTACAGCAGAAGTCCATATGCCACCTCTGGCACTTAGTTCCCTTCTCGCACTTGCACAACTAACAGTCCCCAACAAGGTCTTTACTCACAGTGTCCCGGGAGCCCAGGGGCAGACTGACCATTTGGAAACTCGGGCACTGCCCGAGGGCTCAGGGTCAGTAGGGGGCCCCAAGAGATGCCCCTGGTACCTTTTTCATAGGCTTTTTTGAGTTTGGGCAAGGACACAGGGGCCCCATGATCCCCTATTGCCCAGGGGTCCCATGAGTTGTCAGTACGCCCCTGCGGGAGCTGTCTGCCACCCAGCATCCACAGGTAGATCTGCAGTGAGGGATACAACAAGCACCTTCTCTGGACCCAGGACTTCAGTGCAGTACACTCCAAAAAATGTAATCCTCAGGCAATCTTCCCCAGGCCATGCTGAGGTCTAGACTGCAGCATCTAGTCTTTCTGCCTCTCTGGATATCTCTGGATAGTGTCAGGAATGGACTTGCCAATAGTGGTGGGACTCACCTGCCTTGTGGGCTGCAGTACCAGGGCTGGCCAGCGGGTGCTCTCAACAACCAGAGGTTCACTTCGGCAATTAGCCATCACCTGGGGCTGATTGCAGGTGTATTTAAGGGATGGCCAGACCTGCAGTCTGTGCCTTGGTGTGTGTTTTTCCATGGGCCCCTGTATCTTGTAACCTGCGTTCCTGTTCCTGCCTCTGCCTCTGCCTGACTTGTTGCTGACCCTGCCTGATCCTGACCTCTGCTGACTTCTCCTGTTTTGATCCCTGGCTTGTGACCCTGACCATTCTCTCCGCCTGCTCCTCCTGTACCTATCTGCCCTATAGTTATCAGCCTGACTATGTTGTGCTCTATATGTGTATGTACCTGTGTATCTGTATCAGTTTAGGTTTGGGTTTGTTTCACCTTGTTGTATGTATTTGTGTTAGCTTGGGGTTTGGTGCACTGCGTTTATGTTTGTATTGTTAGTCTTAATAAATTGTCTTATTATACCATATCTGAAGCTTGCGTTTCCCTGTGTCAGTCCACACACTTCTGGTCACACCTGCATCCCTGACAGATAATTAGTGAAATAAGGGAGGAAGATAGCTATGGACTGGGGAGGGCTTTCAGTGGCGGAACTACCAGGATCGCAAAAGTTCTACTTGTGACCAGGCCCTGAAGTTCTGCCACTGTGGGGGGTCCAAGAGCCCTGGTTGTATCTCCCCAGTGCTGCAATGTTGTTGGCTTCAGGGCTCTGAGGTGAGAGTTTTTCTCTCATAGGCAGCCCAGAACCAGCACTGACAGTTCCACCCTCCTTCCTCCCCCCCGCACAGAGTGAGCTGGCTCTGCTCCTCCTCCTGCTTTCTTCTGTGTCCGCCCCGCCCACACTCCCTGGCAGTGTCTCAGAGAAGGAGATGTGTGGGCTGGAAGTGGTTGGGGGCAGACATAGGAGGAGAGGACGGGAGAAGGAGGAGTAGAGTCGGGAAGTTTGAAGCCCAGCAGCAGGAAGAGTACAGGTGCCAACAGCCGATCTATCTATTCTGTGAGTGATGTCTCCCCCCTCCCCTCTCTTGCCTCCCAGTATAACAATGTAAAGGAGACTCTGATGTACAGTAAGGGGGGCTCTGTGGACTCTGATGGGGGGGGGCTCTGCATATTCTGATGGGGGGGGCTCTGTGGACTCTAATGGTGGGGGGGCTCTTTGGACTCTAATGGTGGGGGGCTCTGCGGGATCTGTTATTGGGAGGCTCTATGGACCCTGATGGTGGGGGGCGGGGAGCTCTGTGGAATCTGACATTGGGTGGCTTCTCAAAATATATGTATATTGTATACTACAAAAAATTTGCTGTACGCCGCTAAAGTGTTCAGGTTTGGATTGAAGTAAAAGTGCCAAGTCTACCCAAGATGGCAGGAAGGGGTCTGCTGCAGAACTTGTGGAATGGTCCTGCTGTGGGACTGTAATACAGGGACCATGATTGGAGTAAAGGGCCCCGGGCTCAGAGGGAAGGGGGGGGTTCAGTGGGTCTCTCATGGTTTCTTGCAGCAGGGCATTGAAGGTTCTGGTTATGCCTCTGGTTAGAGTCACAGAGATGACAGTGGATAGTGATTTAGAAAGTTGAAGTCCACATTTAGTCCATTATCTTTTGTGTCAAATAGAATCCTCATTCTTAGTTAAAACGTTTTCCTTTCTTGAGTAGTTTTGAAGTTCCCTAGAAGAAGTTAAACATTCATATCTTCCTTTTTACCAGAATGTATACTTGTATACAAATAGAAAGCAAGTGTTTCCACATCGGCAGCTACTGAAGGAGAATTTGCAAAAAGTAGTTTGGGATCATCTGCAAAAGCATATATTCCACACAAGTGATTACAGTCTTTTCAGGGAGCTCTTTGGTGGTCAGGAATTTACTAGGGACCTTTATGGAGCCCCTCTTGTGTTTTGAAAGTCCTCTGAACTACCATAGGCCACACAAACACTCTGCTCACAGCTGCCCTATAGGTATTTTTTTAATTGTGTGATATAATTGATTTAACACAATGTAGCACCCTCTAGTTTAGTTTGATTTTTCTTGTGAGCCAGAGGCTTCCTAGAAGCCTGGGATGAGTCAGCCTGGGAGTAAATCAGTGAGGTTACCTCAGGCAGGCTGGGAGGCCCTACAAGTCAGGGCTTCTGGAGCCCTCCCACCCTTCTAGAAACTACTGCAACTTTCTAGAAGAGGGGTGGAGGAGGGGAGGAGGCCTAGGTTTGCATTTTTGAGGGAATTTGGCCAATCCCCAGGTAGGAGGCATAGTGGCTAAGAGCAACCCTTAAATGTGTAAGAGCCTGAGCAGCAGGGGAGTTGGGTGGAAGTGTGGAGCCTGGGAGGGGACACCAATAGAGGAGGCCTACCTACGGGCAGAAGCTTGACAGAAAGTTCTCCACTGTACCACAGTCTCCTAGGGAGGACAGCCTGTCACCCAGGACGGAGTCACCCCAGCGTAAGACCTGTAAGCAGCTGCAACCCATTAAGTAACAGGACAGAACAATGTGAGTACGTCTGCATCCCCTAAGCTAGAGAAGGGATAGGGCTGTCAGGTGCAATATCCAACTCGTTCTCATCTAGGACTACTCAATGGTAGATCTTGGACTATCTTACCCAGGGATACTCTAAGGGCATGGATGAGGAGAGCTTCATCTGGGGTCTGAGGAGGTACACCAAAGGAGACTCAGTGCTGCTTAATAAGACTGTTGCTGATTTTTATCTGCATTTTTGTATAGACATTATCCTCAAGTTCAACAATTCCTTGGGCATCTTATATACCCCTAAACCCCATCCAAGTTGTTAATCCCTAATAAAGACAACAAAAATAAGCTCAGGGACTGACTTTACTGACTCTGGGAGAAAGTGAGAAAATATGTGTTGGCTGATTGTGCAGAGCTCAGGGAGACCTATCAAAATCCAGCGGCCCTGAAGAGGGTAGCGCTACAACAAAAATAATGTGTTCAGTTGGTATGAAAGTGATGTTAAAGGCTTAAACGTAATTTAAAAAAAAAACACATCATACTTACCTGCTCTCTGCAGTTGTTTTTCACAGAGCAGCCCAGATCCTCCTCTTTTCAGGTCCCCCGCCCTCCCTCCTGGACCCTCCCTCCTGTCGGGTGCCCCCAGTTTGCTTTGGAGGCACCCTCTACTCCATGTGTCCATTCACACATGGAATCTTGGCTTGGCCCCATCCCCTATTTCTTCTCATTGGCTCACTGGCTGTGATTGACAGCAGTGGGAGCCAACAGCTCCCGCTTCTGTCTCAGATAATGAAGAGAGGGAGTCCCAGGATTGTGTAAACTTCAGTGCACATCGCTGGATCAAGAGGGGACTTAAGTGAGTATTAGCGGGGCTGGGGGGGATGCTGCACAAAAGGTTTTTTACCTTCATGCATAGAATGTATGAAGGTAAAAAACCTTTCGCCTTTATAACCACTTTAAGTTTCTAGTTTCAGGGGTAATATTAAAGATAGCTAGTTAAAAGCACATTTTTTATTTTCTAACTTGCACTAGAAAATTATGAAAAAAAGCTTTTCTTTTTTTTTTCTTTACTGCATATTTATGGAAAAAGTATACTGGGCTATTTCGAGGGGTGTAATAAAATAAGAACTAATACACTGATAAGAACACAACCAGCAGTAGCTGTCTCATTCTGTGTTGTTATCAGTCACTGCTTGGCTCTTGTTCTTTACACAGCACAGAAGATTCCTAACCTTCCCCCAGGTTCTACAATTTGTTTTAAAAGCTGAATGGCAGCTACTAAAAAAATGGTGCCGCCATGCAAGAAAGTGGATACATCCTTCAGGATTATCAATATTGCAAAATATGAATTCTAACCACGGTCTAAGTCTACTGTGAAACCTAACTTCATCCAGAAAAGAAGAATGAAATGAATATGATATGAAGAAGTAGAAGTTTGACTGGATGATGTTCCCAAGTGCACTATGGGGTAAATTAAGTTAATGGTAAAAGCCCTATACTACTCCTGATCATTATTTTATTCTTTTGGCATCCTGGTCTCCTCAAAACAGTACACAAGTAGGTAAAAAATACACACGTACCATGCCTAGATTTTGAAAATAATGGCTGGTCAGAGCACAAGCAGTGAGATAAGTATATTCCTACCATTATATTCTATTACTAGACTTAATGCATGTAATGCATTGCATGTGTACCCCAAGGTTCAATTTTGGGACCCTTACATTTTAATATATTTATAAATGGTATAGGGTCTGGGTTTAAAGATACCATTTCAGTCTTTGCAGATAACACCAAGCTTTGCAATGGAATAACATCCCCACAGGCCGACCTCAACCGCTTCCAGTCCTATAGCAGAAATACTGCTACAGGGCGGCACAGGTGCGCAAAATCACGTATATATACATGATTTTGCAGTTCAGGGTAGGGGGCATGTGCGAGCCGCCATTCGCGGCCTCGGCTGTCAATCACCAGGTCCCAGCCGGTGATTACTTGCCGGAACCCGGTGATCACCAAGTATTACCGACGGGGGAAGAGAATTGTATGTAAACACTACAGTTCTCTCCTGTCAGCCCCTGCCAACCATGCAGAGCCATACAAAGAAGTGTGCTTACAGTGAAGCACACACATAGCATATAATGTGAAACAGCACACAGTAAACCCTTTGATCGCCCCAGATGGTAACCCCTTCCTGCTCAGTGCCATTAGTACAGTGTCAGTGCTTTTTATTAGCATTGATCACTGTATTGGTGTCACTGGGGATGTCAGTGACACCAAGTCAGTTCCCCCCAGTGTCAGAATGACTGCCACAGTCCCACTATAAGTCGCTGATCGCCGCCATCACTAGTAAAAACAAAATTCCAGTATATATACACCGCCATTTGTAAATGCTATAACTTTCACGTAAACCAACTAATTTACACATATTGGGATTTTTTTTAGCAAAGACATGTAGCAGAATACATTTTGGCCTAAATTTATGACAAAATTTTATTTTTTTAATATTTATGGGACATGTTTAACAGCAAAAAGTCAAAAATATTTTTTTTTCCTCAAAATTGTTGGTCTTTTTTTATAGTGCAAAAAATAAAAAAAAGTACAGGCGATCAAATACCACCAAAAGAAAGCTCTATTTGCATGACTGCGCAGTTGTCAGTTAAACTAACAAAGCACTATATCGTACAAAATGGCCTGGTCAGGAAGGGGGGTAAATCCTCTGGAGGGCAAGTGGTTAATTCGGCAACTGTGTGGCAAATGAGATTTAGTTTGCTTTCACACTGATCCGTTTTTGTGCAGTTGTTTAGTAAGAAAAAAAGAACAAGAAAAATGCATCCCTTTCAATCCTATGGAGCTCCTCAGACTGATCTATTGAGATTCAGCTGCATTTTTAAAAGTCTTTTTTGCATTTTTGGTGCATATATTTGTTCTGTTAAAAAAAAAATGCACCAAAAAAGCATCCCATCCCACTGAAATGAATAGAAACCGCATCAAAAATGCATTTAGATGCACCTGTGGGAAGTGCTTTGTCTAGTGGGGAAAAATGGTGGGGGCTAAGAATATGCACGCATCATAGATACTAGGGGGGCTACAACTGGGGGAACCAATGGTGGAGAAGGATGTGGGGGTTCTGGTAGATCACAAGCTTAATAATGGCATGCAATGCCAAGCTGCGGTTTCTAAAGCGAGCAAAATCCTCTCTTGTATTGAAAGAGGTATAGACTCCAGAGAGAGAGAGATATCATTTTACCCCTGTACAAATCATTAGTAACACCTCATCTGGAATATGCAGTTCAGTTTTGGGCACCAATTCACAAAAAGGATATCAAGGAACTGGAGAAAGTGCATAGAAGGGCTCAGAAAGGACTTTTCTCCCTGCTGGAGCAAATTGGTTCATGCTTTTATTGGGGTTTTTTTGTCTTCCTCTGGATCAACTGCAGATATAGGATAGTGTATATGTAGGTCTTCTATTTGTGTGTGTTGTGTGTGTGTTTTTTTCTGTTGGTTGAACTGGATGGACTTTTTTCTACCAGATTAACTACAGTATGTAACTTTGGGGGTTATTTATTAAAAGTGAAGAGTGCAAAATCTGGTGCAGCTCCATTCAGCATCCAGATTATATCCCAAAGGTTAATTGAACAAGTTAGAAGCTGATTAGCTACAATGCACAGCTGCACCAGATTCAGTAACTATACAGGTGAAACTCGAAAAATTAGAATATCGTGCAAAAGTTCATTTATTTCAGTAATGCAACTTAAAAGGTGAAACTAATATATGAGATAGACTCATTACATGCAAAGCAAGATAGTTCAAGCCGTGATTTGTCATAATTGTGATGATTATGGCTTACAGCTCATGCAAACCCCAAATCCACAATCTCAGAAAATTAGAATATTGTGAAAAGGTGCAATATTCTAGGCTCAAAGTGTCCCACTCTAATCACCTAATTAAGTCATAACACCTGCAAAGGGTTCCTGAGCCTTTAAATGGTCTCTCTGGTTCAGTAGGAATCACAATCATGGGAAAGACTTCTAACCAGACAGTTGTGCAGAAAACCATCTTTGACACCCTCCATAAGGAGGGAAAGCCTCAAAAGGTAATTGCAAAAGAAGTTGGATGTTCCCAAAGTGCTGTATCAAAGCACATTAATAGAAAGCTATGTGGAAGGGAAAAGTGTGGAAGAAAAAGGTGCACAAGCAGCAGGGATGATCGCAGCCTGGAGAGGATTGTCAGGAAAAGGCCATTCAAAAGTGTTGGGGACTTTCACAAGGAGTGGACTGAGGCTGGAGTCAGTGCATCAAGAGCCACCACACACACAGACGGATCCTGAACAACAAACAATGTCAGAATCGTCTTACCTGGGCTAAAGAAAAGCAGACCTGGTCTGTTGCTCAGTGTTCCAAAGTCCTCTTTTCTGATGAGAGCAACTTTTGCATCTCATTTGGAAGCCAAGGACCCCGAGTATGGAGGAAGAATGGAGAGGCACACACTGCAAGATGCTTGAAGTCCAATGTGAAGTTTCCACAGTCTGTGTTGATTTGGGGAGCCATGTCATCTGCTGGTGTTGGTCCACTGTGTTTCATTAAGTCCAGGGTCAACGCAGCCATCTACCAGGAGATTTTGGAGCACTTCATGCTTCCTTCCGCAGACGAGCTTTATGGGGATGCTGACTTCATTTTCCAGCAGGACTTGGCACCTGCCCACACTGCCAAAAGCACCAAAACCTGGTTCAATGACCATGGGATTACTGTACTTGATTGGCCAGCAAACTCGCCTGACCTGAACCCCATAGAGAATCTATGGGGCATTGCCAAGAGAAAGATGAGAGACATGAGACCGAACAATGCAGAAGAGCTGAAGGCCGCTATTGAAGCATCCTGGTCTTCCATAACACCTCAGCAGTGCCACAGGCTGATAGCTTCCATGCCATGCCGCATTGAGGCAGTAATTGCTGCAAAAGGGGCCCAAACCAAGTACTGAATACATATGCATGCTTATACTTTTCAGAGGTCCGATATTGTTCTATGTACAATCCTTGTTTTATTGATTGCATGTAATATTCTAATTTTCTTAGATTGGTGATTTGGGGTTTTCATGAGCTGTAAGCCACAATCATCACAATTATAACAAATCACGGCTTGAACTATCTTGCTTTGCATGTAATGAGTCTATCTCATATATTAGTTTTACCTTTTAAGTTGCATTACTGAAATAAATGAACTTTTGCACGATATTCTAATTTTTCGAGTTTCACCTGTATGTATTTGGGTGAATTACAGACTTGGAAAAAAAACAGGGTGCCACAACATAAAAGTGTTGCTCTGCTGTGGGTAGGCTAGGGATAAGATGATACAAGCATTTGTATCTGTTACGGCTCATACTTACAGGTGCTAGAAAATGCTTGTTATAGCTTGTCAACACCTACACTCACCGGCCACTTTATTAGGTACACCTGTTCAATTGCTTGGTAACACAAATTGCTAATCAGCCAATCACATGGCAGCAACTCAATGCATTTAGGCATCTAGACGTGGTGATGACAACTTGCTGAAGTTCAAACCGAGCATAAGAATGGGAAGAAAGGGGATTTAAGTGACTTTGAACGTGGCATGGTTGTTGGTGCCAGATGGGCTGCTCTGAGTATTCCAAAAACTGCTGATCTACTGGGATTTTTACACACATGATCACAATGACAGCAAAGCTGTTATGAATCACTCTGATTCATAACAGCTTTGCTTCTCTTCCTGGTGAGCTGTGATTGGCCCACAGCTCTCACATGATACATGGGCAAATTACAGCACCCTGTATCATGTGGTCAGCTCTAGCTATCTAGCAATCACAGCTAACTAGTATATTGAACTGTCACACAGCCGCACCAATCCACAAGCAGGAGATGCTGGAGGCGGTGGTGTTGATGCAACTTGTTACCTGGCAAATGGAAGAAGAGTGCCTGATCGCTGTGTAATTTCAGGAGGTTCGGATTATTCTTTCCCTTAGACAGTAACAAACTGTAATGAAGTTAACGCGAAAGCAAGTTCTATCCAGGGCAAAGGCTTCCGAGTTAGTTAGTGTGAGGAAACTGGACTGCTGGGGAAGCCGCCTTACAGATCGGGTGAATGCCATTTGAATCACATTTGGAGGTCATGGAGGAGGCTGGAGTGGTTGCTTTATGATTATTCTTGAGCCCATTTTGACCACTCTATAACATGATGGTCAAATATATCCGGTAAGCCTTCTTTGAGCACGAAGTGGGGTGATACGTGTTTCACATGGATAACATTTGATTATCTAGCAATTGAAGATTCATGATTGCACTTTTTGATATTTTTGAATGTTCTTTGGCACTGGGACTTATTATTTGTTCACTTTCACAGTGTTTCTCCTTTGTACTATTTTTATTGTTTTGGAAGTGTTGTCACATCTGGCTTAGCTAGGTCAGTAATATCATTGTTTTTACACTTTTAGCGCTACACTTTTATTTGTATGTCTTGCAAAATTCTTTGTATCAGAATTTAGTGTTGGCAGTTTACAATCTCCCTGAACCAGTGCAGATTTTGATGTTATATTTACAATTAAAAATGAACATAGTTTGTCGCCATTGCACAGGCATGCACAATTTTAAAGAGTGCCATGTTTGGTATCTATTTACTCGGTGTAACATCATCTTTTCTATTTAATCAAACAATTGGGCAATATATTGTGTTGTTATGCATTAAAATTTTACAAAAGTTATTTGCGTTTGAAAAATCGCTGCGCAAATACTGTGTAACATAAAAAATTGCAACACCCACCATTTTATTCTCAAAGGCCTCTGCTTTAAACAATATATAATGTTTGGGGGTTCAAAGTAATTTTCCATCAAAAAAAGTTTTTTCATCTAAACAAAATGTGTCAAAAAAGGCTTGGTCTTCAACTAGTTGGAAGAGTGGGTGATGTGTGGCATAGGCTTCTATTGTTTGCCCTAAAATTCCAGGATAGTAGAAGCACCCCTCCCCCCCCCCAAATTACTCCTTTTTGGAAAGCAGACGCTCCAGGGTACACTATATTGCCAAAAGTATGGGGACACCCCTCCAAATCATTGGATTCAGGTGTTCCAATCACCTGCATGGCCATAGGTGTATAAAATCTAGCAGCTAGGCATGCAGACTGCTTCTACAAATATTTGTGAAATTATGGGTTGCACTCAGGAGCTCAGTGAATTCAAGCATGGTAACGTGAAAGGTTGCCACCTGTGCAATAAGTCCATCCGAGAAATTTAGAAATTTCCTTGCTAATAAATATTCCACGGTCAACTGTTAGTGATATTATAACAAAATGGAAGCAACCGGGAACAACAGCAACTCAGCCATGAAGTGATAGGTCGGGTAAAAATGCAGAGCGGGGTCAGCACAAGCTGAAGCACACAGTGCACAGAAGTTGCCAACCGTCTGCAGGGTCAATAGCTAAAGACCTTCAAACTTTGCATGGCCTTCAGATTTGCACAACAACAGTGCATAGAGAGCTTCATGGAATGGGTTTCCATGGTCGAGCAGCTGCATCCAAGCCTTACATCACCAAGTGCAATTCAAAGCGTCGACTGCAGTGGTTTAAAGCATGCCACCACTGAACTCTATAGCAGTGGAGACAAGTTCTTTGGAGTGAAAAATCATGCTTGTCTGTCTGGCAATTCGATGGACGTGTTTGGGTTTGGCAGTTGCCAGAAGAATGGTACTTGCCTGCATTGTGCCAAGTGTAAAGTTTGGTGGATGGGGAATTATGGCGTGGGGTTGTTTTTCAGGGGTTGGGCATAGCCCCTTAGTTCCAGTGAAGGGACCTCTTAGGCTTCATGCACATGAGCCAACCCTAACCGCTAGCTGTGGGAAAACAGAAACCGCGGCAAAAAAATACCAAAAGCTCCTAAACTAGAGTATAGGAGCTGCTCGTGTACATGAAGCCTTAAGGCGTCAGCATACCAAGACATTTTGGACAATTTCATGCTTCCAACTTTGTGGGAACAGTTTGGGGATGGCCCCTTCCTCTTCCAACATGTGTACAAAGCAAGGTCCATAAAGACATGGATGACCGAGTTTGGGGTGGAGGAACTTGACTAGCATGCACAGAGTCCTGCCTTTGACCCAATAGAACACCTTTGGGATGAACTAGAGCAGAGAATACGAGCCAAGCCCTCTCCTTCATCAGTGCCTGACCTCACAAATGCACTTCTGGAAGAATGGTCAAACATGCCCATAGACACACTCCTAAACCTTAGGGACAGCCTTCCCAGAAGAGTTCAAGCTGTTATAAATGCAAAGGGTAGGCCAACTCAATATTGAACCTTACAGACTAAGACTAGGATGCCATCAAAATACATGTATGTGTAAAGGCAGGCGTCCCAATACTTTTGCTAAGGGGCATGGTGAGTATTTTCCATTTGTCGCCACAAGTTTTTGGAAAATGAAGAACGAAAACGAAAATTTTTATTTTGTTCTTTTTTTCTTTTTCAAAACCCTATGACAGAATTATCTGAAAAATACTCACCGTGTCTCTTATCAAATTCCTTGGGGTGTCTACTTTCCAAAAAGTGGTCATTTGGGGGCTGTTTGTACTACCTGGCATTTTAGAGCCTCCGAAAGTGTGATAGGTAGTGAGAAAGTGATATGAGGAAATATGGATTTTAGGGGCCTGTATGTGGCTTGGCTGCCAAAAAGTCTCTCAAATGTGGCATCCCCATACTCAGGAGAAGTAGCAGAATGTGTTTTGGGGTGTTATTCCGCATATACCCATGGCATGCATGAGCAATATATCATTTAAGTGACAAACAAAAAATTTAATTTTCCAAAAATTTGTGGCAAAAAATAAAATCTTCCATGGAATCAACATGTCTCTCAGCAAATTCCTTGGGGTGTCTACTTTTTAAAAAGGGCCATTTGGGGGGTTTTTGTACTGCAGGGTTTTGTATTTGAGGTGCTCATATTAGCACCTCAAGAAATGTGATGCAGTCAGAAAGTAAAAACTGCGTACATTCCAATATACTGTATATATCATAGTTTGTAGACGCTATAACTTTCACACAAACCTATTAATATACACGTATTGGGAATTTTTTACGACATGTAGCAGAATATATTTTGGCCTAAATTTATGACTAACTTTGAATTTATTGGATACTTTTTAGAAACAAAAGTAGAAAAAAGTAGAAAAAAAAATTGGTAATAAAATACCACCAAAAGAAAGCTATATTTTTATTATATTATTATATTATTATTATATTTGCAGTATCAGTGTTGCTGCCACTAGGATCCCAGAAAGTTGCGGTGGGCATTTTAATGCTACTGCTCCCTTAAGCATTCATGAGTATACACAACGGAAACATTTTTTTTTTGTTTTTCCAAACCTTGTTTTGTCACAATGTCCATATGTATAAGCCCTTAAAGACTTGAGCAAGAGGATGAGGGTGGATGGGTGGTGGCTTTTACTTATAACTGGGATCAGGGGCGGACTGACAACTCATGGGGCCCCCGGGCAATAGGGGATCATGGGGCCCCTGTGTCCTTGCCCAAACTCAAAAAAGCCTATGAAAAAGGTACCAGGGGCATCTCATGGGGCCCCCTACTGAACCCGGGCCCTCGGGCAGTGCCCGAGTTTCCAAATGGTCAGTCCGCCACTGACTGTGATTATCCTTTAAAGAAATGTAAGAAGAGACTGTGTGAAGTTAAAGCCCAACTCTGGGCAGAATTACCTTTACAGGTTTAGAGCAGGCAAATATTAAATATTATTTCCTAAATATTAAAATATGTAAACCCTCACCTTGTAAAACATCCCATTCAGCATTCAGTTTAAAATATAAACATTTGTGTATACATATAAAAACATTATAAATACTGTACCTTTTTTTCTCTGTTTTATAAGTGTGCACATACCCTCTAATCTCCTAAGGGAGCTGGTAACAGGGAGTTGGTGGAGGAGAAACAGCATCACATTGAACTTCCCAGCGGCTGTGCAGGGGTGATGTGAGCAGAAGTCTGATCATTGGAGGAGAGCAGGCCGAGTTCCCAGCACAGCTAGAGAACTGACCACACATTGCTTTCATGCCTAATGTGGTCAGCTTTTATTAGGAAAGGGATTGGCATGAACACCAGGGATTTCACACAAAGGAAGCAATACAAAGAGAACAGGATACTTTTAAATAAGTACCTGGCACAGCAGGCACATATCAATAAAATACGAAATGTTTGGTTTACATATTCTTCAACCGCTTCCCGACCACCCTATAGCAGAACTACTGCTACAGGGTGGCAGGCCTGCGCAAAAGCATGCATATATATGTGATTTTGTAGCTCCGGGTAGGGGGTGCACGCGTGCCGCCATTGGAAGCTACAGCTGTCGTTTACCAAGTCCTGGCCGGAGATTAAATTTCTTTTCCTCCAGATGTAAAGAGTGCCCCCTTGTCCTTTGTGATGACCTCAGGGTGAATAACTCTACACCGAGTTCACTATATGAATCACTGATGTATTTATACATGTTGATCATATCCCCCCTTAATCTCCTCTTCTCAAGAGAGAATAAATTCAATTCCTTTATTCTTTCCTCATAGCTGATCTCCTCCATGTCTCGTATCAGTTTAGTAGCCATTCTCTGAACCCTCAAATTCCCCAATATTCTTTTTGTGAATTGGTGCCAAAAACTGAACTGCATATTCCAGATGAGGTGTTACTAATGATTTGTACAGGGGGAATATGATATCTCACTCTCTGGAGTCTATACCTCTTTTAATACGAGAGGATTTTGCTCGCTTTAGAAACTGCAGCTTGGCATTGCATGCCATTATTAAGCTTGTGATCTACCAGAACCCCCAGATCCTTCTCCACCATTGATTCCCCCAGTTGCACCCCCCCTAGTATGTATGATGCGTGCATATTCTTAGTACCCAAGTGCAAAACCTTACATTTATCAACATTAAACCTCATTTGCCACAAAGTTGCCCAATTAGACATCCTGTAAGGACATTATTCCACTGCATAGCTTGGCGTCATCTGCAAAGACTGAAATGGTATTTATAATCCCAGACCCTATATCGTTTATAAGTATATGAAAAAGTAAGGGTCCCAACACTGAACCTTGGGGTACACCACTAACAACCCATTCAGAGTATGAATCATTAACCACTACTCTCTCGTTTCTGGTGTTGGTATAGCACTTCCCCCACAAGGCCCCTTGATAATGCTTGACCCCAGTGGTTGCCCTGACCTTGCAAGCCTCCCAACACCTCTGGCACTCTGGGTTCAGACACATTCCAACAGTATAGAACAGTATAGAATGCAAGAGACACAATTCTTTAGTAGTACCTCTATATTAGACGTGTTCAAAAGTGTAGGCTACAGGAAACGACGTCATAGTCTCATCTGTAAATATCCCTGGAAAATAATGATATAGCCGGAACCTGGCTACATTGGTTTCCTCTCTATGACGCTAGCACTTCATCAATTAATCTTACCCACACCTTGGAAATTATTCTGAAAAGCTTGCATATTACACTATATTTTCCTCCAACCAACCTAGTAAATTAAACATGACTACAAAGAGACGGCAAGCCTGTTGCAACATTTCTATTCAATAGGTTAGAGCCATTCTTATGTTAGGTACTTTTGGTAGTAAACTGAAACTGGGTATTGATAGATATTTCCTCTCCCACTCTCAAGTACTCCAATGTATTATCTGACAATTTTCCTTGTATATATCACTTTTTGAGTCAACCATTTTACCACATCTGTAGTAGGATCATAGATTAGATCAATGCTCTGCATTGTTCAGCGTTCTATGAATGTCTGCCATTAAGGCAGGCCACACATTATGCAATTTTCCTATCTACAAGTTGAATGAAAGTAAATTGTTAGATTCCTCCATCAATGCAGTCAGTGTTGATGGGGGATTCCCTCCTGTGGGGCTATTGTGTTCTGCCTGCAGGGAGTCTTCCCCACCAGCAGAATACAATGATCACTGCTGGTGGCTTCAACTGATCGGGTGTAAAAAAAAAAAAACTTAAGGCTGGTTGTACTGAAAGCAAATGATGGCTTGACTTCAGTACAACCAGCCTGCCCATAGCTGGATCGAAATTCAGCCGGTTCCTGCTGAATTTGCCAAATTTCAAACCGTCTATGGTAGTCTTTAGTCTTCCTTTTCAACCAACAAGGTTGCCAACAAGTTTACCTACATATATAGTAATAGTCACATAATCATAATTAAAGTGTATCTACCCCCCCCCCCCCAATAGATGTATATATTGCAGCTTGCCAGTGTTGTGGTTGCATACGTTCTCTGTTTTTAGTTGTTTTTTTCTATTACCTTTTATTTTCACCTGATGGTCCATCTAGTAACAACCTTTCTGTCTGAATGAACCAGATGAAACTCTCTTGCTACGTCAGCCATGTCCCACCTGATTTTCCTCACAATTGTCTGTTGAACAGCACCGGCATTCAGTCAGATGCAGGCAGTGTTTATGGTATTTTGACAGCTGGCAAGGTTCAAATGTCAAAATACAATAGCTGTAATGGGGGATTAATCTATCTGTTCTGTGTGGTGTGGGTAAAAGAAGTCTTTTAGAATCCTCCACAGATTTAAATCTATATGTGTATTGCCAACGTTTAAAGTGGCTCCTCTATCTATTGAGGGGCAAAGAAGACACCCTCAGACAGCAGCACTGTCTAGAGAGGGTAATGGTATATGAACTAGTAGATTTAGATGAACTTTACATAAGTGACTAATATATGAAAGCTGAACTGCAGCTAACACTTTTTAAAGTGATTGTAAAGAATCAAATTTTTTTTTTTTTAATAAAAAAAACACACCAGACTTACCTGCTCTGTACAATGGTTTTGCACAAAGCTGCTTCAATTCTCCTCTTTTGTGGGCCCCTGCTGGTGCTCCTGGCTAACCCCCCACTTAGTACCCACCATAGCAAGCCGCTTGCTATGGGGGCAATCGTGCGGGCTCACTCCTGAGTCGGCTCTGTGTATCTATAGACTGGGTTGCTCACCTCCTCCTATAAATATTATCATTTTTCCTGTAGCACAACATGCATATACGTATATCCACCAATCAAAGCATAAAGTGCCCCACTGCAAAAGAGATTTCAGGAAAAGTCTGAATTTTAGACAGTGTTTTCACTCTTTGTCACGGAATCTTCACCCACTCTTCAGAACAACGCTCACCTTTTTTATGCTCACCTTTTTTTTGTTGGACCTTTCTATTCGAAGTAAAGAGAAGCACTCTTTTTTTCAAAACAAGAGGGGGGAAATGTCTGATACTCACCACAGTCAAAAATCCCTCAGACAGTGATTCTGGAACATATTTCAACTAAGGGAAAACCGAATCACATACCGTTGTCCAGCTTGAGAAAATGTATTAAAATGTATGCACCTTTTATTGTAAGTAAGCTATTTCTAAAGAGGCAAAAAGCTTCCTTTTACCTTTTTTTTAAAAACATGAAACCCATTCGAAAATTGATTTCACCATAATAACACAATGACAGAAAATAAGTAACAAGTATAATACCAGTAAAACAAATCTATATGGGTTTATATAATTAAGGTGAAATAGCTTAAATGGAATAAAATGGTAATTATATTTGATTGAAAACCAATAAATATTTATAAAAAAAAAAAAAGAAATAAGAGGGAATTAGGGTTGTGAGAATTAAATAGATTATGAGAAATATAATGATCTTTTCATGAAGAAAATGTTTGTTAATTATATTTGATTTAAAACCAATAAATATTTATAAAAAAATGGAATAAAATGGCAGAAGAGACCATTGAAATTTGTCCTCAAACATTCTTCAACTAACACTACAAATGTAAATAATTATATTTGTCCTATATGCTGCAAGCTGAAACTGGAGAGTACAGAGTGAGTGTGGTAACCATGAAGCTAATGCTTAAAACTTTGTCCAACGTAAAAAAATATTTAAATCATATGCCAGTCATGGTTTTAAACACCTCCCTTTACATATTACATATTACACCCATGTTCAGGGTATAACACCCATGTTCAGGGTATAACATGTTATTATCAGTTCGGCCCCCGCTCCTCCTGCTCCCCCACTTTGACAGCTTTGAGTCATTGTTAATATTCAAAGCAAACTCACCCATCCATTCATGTCTCTATGCTTTAACATTCTGAAAAATCATTTTGAAAAACATCCCCTGGTAGTTCTTGCAGTGGCCATCTTGAATAAAGGCAGATGATTCATGTAACACTTACCTGGAATCCATCTGCCATTAGCTCAGGCAATGGCTCAGCTGAGAACTCTCCCCTCCTGAACACTGCTGGGATGTATGACATCATTTGCCTAGGCAGGAAACCAGGAAGTAACTGAAGAAATGCAAAAAAAAAAGGTTAAAACAAGTAAATATGATATACTTTCCTATCCATTTACTAATGCTAGCAGCGTAATGATTAAAAATAGTCCATGTTGATCGAGAGGGTTAAGTTCTGCTTTAGAGTAATGCAGCTCTGGGAATGTCTTTCTACTTTTCTCAACCCTCTTATACAGCCATAAACATGCATCCTTGGTTGATCCAAACATGAAAAGACTTTCTCAAGAAATATCTTTTAGTGGTTGAAATATGCCTACTTATCTGATAACAAGTAGCTAAAGTTATACAAAATGCTGTGTTTAATTGTATTCACTCAATCATTGTATTACCCTCACTTGAAGCCAAACTCTAGACAGATATTGTAACGGAACCGGTACCCGACCGCACTTGGGTATATTCCGTTATCCTGCAGCTTCCCCTGTCCGAACACCATCCACGAACCACACCCTGAAATCCCTCAGGAAAAAGACACCACCCAGCTCTTAAAACAGAAAGCCAACTCCTTTTATTGTACACAAACAACATGTTTTATACAGAGGGCGGGGAAAGACAACCAGGGACAGGAAACACATCATCAGCCCACCCTATCAGTGGGAAGGGCTACAGTATAGGCAGGAAACACCTCATCACCCCTCCCCATCCAACCAAGACACAGAACAATGGGATGCAGCCATGCGGCAAAGGATATTGACCAACTCCCACACCAATACACAAACAGTACATCCCATAATAGTTGGCTGGACAGGAAGACACAGCACAATGGGGGGTAGCACATGGCAAACAGACAATGGACAGCCATGTGGCCTAGACAAAGGAACACACACTATACACAAGACTCAGACATTCACATACACACCCTGTACCCCTTAACAGGCACAGGGTGGTTTAAACATAATGAGGGGGACATGAGCTGACCAAGCGGTCCCCCCACCCCCAAAAGTCACTCCCGTCACAGATATAAAACACAAATTATTGCAACTCTACAATTAATAATACACAATTAAATTATTATTTTCAAATACAAGAATTGTATCTGAATTTGAACTGGTATTAATATTGCAATCCCTGCACTGCAGTGCTCAGATTGAAAGGGGGCAAAAACAATCAGATGTGCTGTGTTGCTCCTGTGCTAACAAGAAGCATGCTAATAGGAGGAGAGAGCACAGTGATAGAGAAATATGTCCATCAGTCTGCTGCTCCTCCTTTTACTGTCACAGGCTTGGGAAGATTGGTGCCTGAAGCCTATTAGTTTAAGAATTATGGTGGTATCTTAAAAAAATGTTCAGATTCTCGGCTGGCACCTTTTCCACACCAAAGGACATGCTCAGTGTCAGGTCAGTCTGGATATGGTGAAACAGCCCTGATGAAGGGGCGTTTCTGAGGCCTCCAAAGTGCATTGTCTCCATATGTTATTCTAATTCAATTAGGAATAAATATATACACAGACGATCAATTCCTGATGTGACGATTAAGTGCCTTGTCATAATGGTGCGATTTCAAGTGCGATTTGGAAACTGAAATTGCACCTGAAATCGCATCTAATGAATGTGAATATCAGTGTCTTAATGTTACTTTTTTGTAGTTTTGTTGTGATTTCACATACATAGAATATAAAGAATTGCAAGAAATTGTTGAAAAACAAGTAGCAATAAAGTCTTCAGAAATCACACCTGAAATTGCGCTGAAATTGCACACAAATCGCGTGATTTTAAATCGCAACGATGTGACCGGTGACTTAATCTAAGTGTTGGGCAGGTGCAGCGTGGTGTAGCAGGCAGGAATCACACATTGAGAAATTTACTAAAGCTGGTTCACTCAAAACCTTGTATACATGTGCATGGTAGCCAATCAGCTTCTAATCTGTTTGTTCAATTACAGTATTACTAAACCCAGGACCCTGCATTCACTATATCTGGTCTCCCACAGTACACAGAACATGGAACTGCAATTATTTTAGTAAATATAAATGGCTAAATACCTTTTCTCATCAGCAGCTAGAGCAGTCTTGTGACTTCTATCAGTGTTTAGCTGAGCACTGGTTAAAGCTTGTAGGAGTTTTCTTTCTGCTCTAGGAGGATGTAGAACCCCTGACCTCTGTCTGGACAGTGCTGATTGGCCCTGTGCTTATCACATGCACTCTCCCAAGAAAGAAAAAAGACCTCTCTAGCAAAACACACCAAACTGAGCATGTGCATGCCTACGGTTTAGTCTGGAGATAAGAGTGGTCGCTTGAAAAAGGGGAGGTACAGAAAGGAAAGGATCAAACAGCCTTTTTACACAAAGCAGAGGATTAACCCCTTAGGTTCCACAGTGAGTATAACAAGCATGCTTTACTGCATATACAGAATGATTTTACTGGTGTGGGTTTAGTAACACTTTAAGCTTTAGCAATAAAACCTGGAAGCTGATTGATTTCCATGTAAAGTCCTTTCACATGGACGTTCCGATCACCCATTTTTCAGGCGAACCCGATCAGAACCTCCATTCTCCTCTATGGAGCTGCGGGTGTAAAGGGATACGTGTCTGTTTACACCCGCTGACATCCAATCCAATCCGACCCACAAAAAAGAGATGGATGGGGATCCAATTCCCCTTCCGTCCGTCAGATTGGGTTGGATGGAAACAGACAGGCAGTCTGTTTTCATCCAATCGCCCATTGAGGAGGCACAGACTTGTCATCCGCATTCTCGGCAGGGATCAGCAGAGAGATCCCCCACCGAGCAAGCGGATCCGCCAAACAGGTCCGCCCCATGTGAAAGGACCCTCTGAGTGAACCAGCTTTAGTAAATAAACCCCACAGAGTCCTGATTTGCTAAAGGCAATGTACTGTAAAAGCAATTCCACAGTACAACAGAGGCTCACCAGACCGGGAACACTCATAGGACTGCAGTGAAGAAACAATGGTAAGAAGACCCAGTAATGCGGGCAGCCTTTGCCACAAGGAGCGGAAGGCAGCCTGACCAATCCAACCCAAAAGGAGAAGCTTCCTGAGAAGGTAGACATCCCTGCTCTTTCCCTACTCCTCCGGAACATATCCCTATTGCTAGCACTGTCAGACAAGGAACCTGTCTGTACTCTAGTTACTTGCATGGAGCACACCAAGATTCTACTTTACACAAGATGGCCACCCAGGTCACATGGGACAAGAGAATTCAACCAGATAACTGACGTGTGTGACCGAGGAAGCCATAGAGAAACCTTGTTTCCCTCCACTTCCTCTTCCCTCTGCATTGCTGCTGCGGTCCAGCGCCACCTGCAGAGGAGAATCCAGACTGCACTGTCACAATCGCATGATCACCGCAACCAACATGCGACAATCTCACGACCGCGACCACCATTACGTCACAATCGCGGCGTCAGACCCCAGACCTTCTCACCAAAATCGTGACCGAAGGACCAGCCGATCCAGACCGCTATGTGACGTGCGTAACAATGCCACACTCAGCTGCGACCTGCACAACGAATGTCCAGCTAATGGAACGCAATCTACGCACCGGCAGCCTGAATGCGCTTGTTACTGGGTCGGGTTAATTACGCAACTAACCCTTCACACTGCCACCACCCCTTTTTGTACAGAGAAAGGAGAAATTCTCTTTATCAAATATACACTGTAATGGTTGAAAAGGCGCCTGTCCAATACGGTCACCGCAGGCCGATTGGGCAGAGGATTAAACAAACACAGTAGTGTCTCTTCAAAAGGCAGGGATTCATAAATTGCAATTAAGTGCTTTAGAAACAGTTTAACACTTTCAGAAAGAAAGATTTATTACTAAAAGAGTCAAACAGGTGCAATAAAATATTTACAGAAAAAAAGATGTAACTAAGATACAGTTGTGACCAAAATTATTCAACCCCCAATGCTGTAAAGGGGTTTAGGGACTATAGTGTACATTTGGAATTGTATTCAGAATCAAATCCTACAAGGACGTTGTAACTACCCAAATGCAACTAAAATGACATCAATTGTTTATGTAATACAGTAGTAAATGGTTCTTATGTGGTTTCTTCATTGCCACAATTATTCAACCCCTTAAAGACTACCACTCTGAAGAACAGAGGTTCATACAGGTGCTTTCCATCAGGTATTGAAAACACCTGTGGATGTCACCGAGCAGCAATCAAGCATAATAAGCACCAATTAGGCAGCTTTAAAATGACTGTGATACTCAGCTCCTTCTAGACATTTACTGGTGTGGTTACAAACATGGTGAAGGCAAGAGAATGGTCCAGGAAGACAAGAGAAGAGGTGATTTCTCTTCACAGGAAGGGCAATGGCTATAAGAAGATTGCAAAGATGTTAAACATACCAAGAGACACCTTAGGAAGCATCATTCGCAAATTCAAGGCAAAGGGCACTGTTGAAACGCTACCTGGTCGTGGCAGAAAGAAGATGCTGACTTCGACTGCTGTGCGCTACCTGAAGCGTAGAGTGGAGAGAAGTCCCCGTGTGACTGCTGAGGAACTGAGAAAAGATTTGTCAGATGTGGGTACAGAAGTTTCAGCCCAGACAATAAGACGCACACTGCGTAATGAAGGCCTCCGTGCCAGAACTCCCAGGCGTACCCCCTTGCTGTCTCCAAAGAATAAGAAGAGTCGACTGCAGTATGCCAAAAGCCATGTGGACAAACCACAAAAGTTGTGGGATAGTGTTCTGTGGACTGATGAAACAAAATTAGAACTGTTTGGGCCCATGGATCAACGCTATGTTTGGAGGAGGAAGAACAAGGCCTATGATGAAAAGAACACCTTGCCTACTGTGAAGCATGGTGGAGGGTCAATCATGCTTTGGGGCTGTTTTGCTTCTGCAGGTACAGGGAAGCTTCAGCGTGTGCAAGGTACCATGAATTCTCTTCAGTACCAGGAGATATTGGATGGAAACGTGATGCAGTCCGTCACACACCTGAGGCTTGGGAGACGTTGGACCTTTCAACAGGACAATGATCCCAAGCATACCTCCAAGTCCACTAGAGCATGGTTGCAGAGGAAAGGCTGGAACATTTTGGAGTGGCCATCGCAGTCACCAGACTTAAATCCGATTGAGAACCTCTGGTGGGACTTAAAGAAAGCAGTTGCAGTGCGCAAGCCTAAGAATGTGACTGAACTGGAGGCCTTTGCCCATGAAGAATGGGCGAAGATACCCGTAGATCGCTGCAAGACACTTGTGTCAAGCTATGCTTCACGTTTAAAAGCTGTTATAACTGTAAAAGGATGCTGTACTAAGTACTAAGATTGAATGTCACTTGGGGGTTGAATAAAACTGATAATGCTGTGAGCACAGAAAAGACATTTGTGGTTATTTCATTATAACTGTTATGTTATATTTGTCTGACCTACAAGTGCCTCTTTAATGTAAATGTAAGCAAGATGACTGAATGATCAAAAGCAATGTCAAACTGGCCAAAACACTCAATTTCAGTGGGGGTTGAATAATTTTGGTCACAACTGTATATATATATATATATATATATATATATACACAAAGAATCGTAGCACAGCAAGGAGATAACAGGGAGAAGTTAAAGGGTTAAGTTACTTGCCATTTAAGCCTTTGAGGTAAGCAGGTCCAAGTTGCAGAGCGAAATGGTCTTTGATCTCCCTATGTTACGATGGAAAGATAGGAGATGTCTTCAACTTACCTTCTAGGCCTGCTAGTCTGTGTTTTAAAGTCCCCCAGCAGGGGGGTGGCTCTGAGTAACTGGCCAATCTCTGTTTAGGGAGGAATTGGAAGGCGGAACCCAAAATCAGAACCAGCATCTTTTATAATTCATATTCTGGACTATAACTTTCCAGCTGCACAAGCGACAAACTTTCCGCGGGTATTTTATTCGGCACATAAGTCTAAGGATCATTTAGAGATGAATTATGAAATTGTACATTACACGGTGTACGAGTTCTATGTTTTGGCTTCCCTGAGCGTGCGAAACTAGTGGAGTGACCTACTAAATGATTCGCCGGCTCACCGCCCATCTGATGATAAGTCTGGTTTTTATGTATGTCTCTCATATTCCAAGATATGAAGCATAGGGGAAAACTGGATCTTTTAAAAATGTTAGCTGGTTTGTGCTTCTGGGGAATGCCTTGAACTCTTGAGAAGGCTCTTTTATCTTTCCCAGAGGTGTGAAGTTACACAGGTTCTTTGGACAGAGAGTCTCTGAGAGGCTGTGGGGGGGGGGGGCTTTGTAGCTCTGGGCCCCCTGCTGCTCTACCTGCCAGTGACTTTTAACACATACACATCTGTCACTGTGCCTCTCACTGAGGGTTGGGGAAGGAGGATAAAGGATTACTTTTAATAAAAAGGGGGACTCTGCGTCCATCTCTGATAAGCAAGTTTGCTACATGCACCTGCCTACATGCAGTAAGTACCAAGTCCTAGACTTGGGAAGGAACAACGCTTGTATGTATTAGTTAATTGCAACAAAGATGAATCAGGTCTTCTGCTCCACCAGGAAAAGCTGTGTGTCAGAGTGTGTAAATCTTGGGACTGGATGGACAGACATCTAAATCTTTTGGCAGGTATAAAGATGTATTATGTTGGTTTATTTACCTGTTTGTCAGGAGTTGAGCTTTAGGTTAGCTTCACACCTATATGTCACAGTAATCCATGCTACATCTACAAACGTCAACACACATTACGCCCTGTGTGTTGTGTGTGCTGCATCAGCAAAAAGAGCTCAGTCCAATTTTAGGTCAATTGTGTAGTGTTTGCAGCCCATTCATATGAATAGGCTGCCTTAATATAATGCATGTTACCATATGACATAATTTGCATTATTACAAGTATGTTCATTTACAGTTAGGTCCATATATATTTGGACACATTCAAGCTATAGTTCTATAATGGATATGGGCTGAAAGTGCACACTCTCAGGTTTAATTTGAGGGTATGTACATCCAAATTGGAGGAAGGGTTTAGGAATCACAGCTCTTAAGAGTAGCCATCCCCCCTTTTTCAAGGGTCCTAAAGTAATTGGACAATTGAATCAAAAGCTGTTTCATGGCCAGGTGTGGGCTACGCCTTCATTATTTCTTCATTAATTAAACAGGTAAAAGGTCTGGAGTTGATTCTAAGTGTGGTATTTGCATTTGGAATCTATTGCTGTGAACCTACATCATGCGTTCAAAGGAGCTGTCCATGCAAGTGAAACAGGCCATTGTAAGGCTTCAAAAACTAAGCATATAAATCAGAGAGATAGCAGCAACATTAGGAGTGGCCAAATCAACAGTTTGGTACATTCTGAAGAAATAAGAATGCACTGGTGAGCTCAGCAACATAAAAAGGCATGGACATCCACGGAAGACAACAGTGGTGGATGATCACAGGATCCTCTCTATGGTAAAGAAAAACCCATTCACAACATCCAGACAAGTGAAGGACACTCTCCAGGAGGTGGGCATATCATTGTCAAAGTCTACAATCAAGAGAAGACTTCACAAGAGCAAATACAGAGGGTTCACCACAAGGTGCAAACCATTCATAAGCCCGAAGAATAGCCAGACCAGTTCTGGAAAACATTAGATTTTGCCAAAAAACATCTAAAAAAAGCCAGAGTAGTTCTGGAAAAGCATTCTTTGGATGGATGAAAGATTAATCTGTACCAGAATGACGGGAAGATAAAAGTGTGGAGAAGGCTTGGAACAGGTCATGATCCAAAGCACACAATGTCATCTGTAAAACATGATGGAGGCAGTGTGATGGCATGGGCATCCATGGCTTCCAGTGGCACTGGGTCATTGGTGTTTATTGATGATGTGACAGAAGACAGAAGCAGCCGGATGAACTCTGCAGTGTTAAGCGGTATACTGTCAGCCCAGATTCAGCCAAATGCAGCAAAGTTGATTGGGCGGAGCTTCAAAGTACAGATGGACAATGATCCAAAACACACTGCAAAAGCAACCCAGAAGCTTTTGAAGGAAAATAAATGAAATATTCTGCAATGGCCGAGTCAGTCAACCCAATTGCCCAGAATTGGAAAAAATCCAGTGGGAGGATTTAAATGGAAGTTGGAGAAAATTGTGAACAGAGGGTTTGGACAGGGTATTTTGGATAAGAAAGAGAAAGCTTTTTTGATCCCATTGGCACCACGAACTCCAGTTATATATTATTTACTCAAGATACAGAAAGATACTGTTAACCCTCCAGGGCGTCCCATAGTAAATGGAATTGATTCTATCACTTCTAGGGTTGGGAAGTACATTGATAACTTCCTGCAACCCTTAGTAAAGAAAATTCCCTCATATCTTAAGGATACCAAACATGCTATCAATATATTAAGTAAACAGACTTTTAGTAGAGAGGGTTGGATGGTTACTGCGGATGTATCATCACCAGGGGCGAACTGACCATTTAGCCACTCGGGCACTGCCCGAGGGCCCGGGGTCAGTAGGGGGCCCCATGACATGCCCCTTGTACCTTTCATAGGCTTTTTTAGGTGTGGTTTGAGTGTGGGCAAGGACACAGGGGCCCCATGATTTCCTATTGCCTGGGGGCCCCATGAGTTGTCAGTCCGCCCCTGATCATCACTTTACACCATTATACCATATGATTTAGGACTGGAAGCGGTTGAATATTATTTAACCAATGGGTCGGAGCAGTACAATCTCCAAAAGAGAGGAGTAGCTATGGGAGCTAAATATGCTCACAGCTTGGCAAATTTGCTTATGGCCAGATGGGAGGAGGATGTCGTGGGTGTTGCTCGCCCTCAACAATTGGTGTTGTGGGCTAGGTACACCGACAACATCCTCCTCCTATGGAATGGAACTTATGAATCCCTACATGACTTTATGGCCTCTCTAAATAATAATGAACGGGACATTCAATTAGAATATGAGGACAGCTAAACTCAAATTCATTTTTAGATTTGAAAATATTCAGAAGGGATGATAGTTTTGTTACCTCGACCTTTTTCAAATCTACTGACCGAAATGCATATATTCCAATGGATAGTTGCCACTATAAACCATGGCTTAAATCGATTCCACTAAGTAAATTTTTACGTATAAGGAGGAACTGTACTAATATTGATAATTATTCATTATAGGCAATAATATTGAAAAACAGATTTTTAGAGAAGGGTTATGAACTGGATAGTCTTAATGCAGATATAGAACTAGTTAAGAGTATGGACAGACAGGATCTGTTGAAGGAAAAATCTGGTCATAATGAGGACAGTAATAAGTTTATCTGCCCGTTTGTTACTCCTTATTCAGTACATCACTACTCCATTAAACAGATTTTGAAAACACATTGGCATATTTTGTGTAATGATAGAGTATTGGGACCTTTACTGCCTGATAAACCACAAGTTATTTTTCATGGGATAACACCATTACATAATTTAATTGCCCCTAATGTTTATGACCCCCCCTTGTCAAACTCCCTTTTTTCAGCATTTAAAAGGTTTTTATAAATGTAAGAGGTGCACAGTGTCTCAAATCAATATGTGTGCACATAGAGGTATTACTTCTTTTGTGTCCACTGCCACCTCTAGGAGTCATCTCATTAAACCTTTTATTACTTGTACCACCTCCAATGTAGTTCATCTTTTCCAGTGCCCCTGTGCCCTCCAGTACATCAGAAGGACCACCCGTACTCTCCAAGTTCGATTGGGAGAGCACATAGGGAATATCAAGAGAGGCTTCAAAGGACATAGTGTCACTAGACATCACGCTATGAGACACAATAAGGATCCTAGAGGCACTCTTTTTTTGGGGATTGATAAATGTACCCCTCATTGGCGAGGGGGTGCTGTTAGGAGAGAAATCTCCAAACTTGAGACTAAATGGATTCATAGTGTCAAATGTTACGTACTGTATGGTTTGAACATTGATTGGGACATTAATGCCTTCATTAATAATGCCTAAACGCTTCCCTATGCCCCCATGATATTAGCCTTCCACTATGCATGATCTTCTTCTCCACCACTGTCAATTATTCTGAAGGGAATATGAATATGGGCTGTTAATACAGCCCTATTAGTCATATTTAATGGCTCTCTGGTGCCTTTAAGGTTTGATTTCTCATGCCATTATTAGGCTCTGCTATGGTGCTACCTTTTCCATCTTTGGGAATCATAGAGAAGTTATTTTTGATTTTGATACAGTTCTTTTTGTGATCATTCAAATAATTGCCTTGCAATTTTATATTTAGTCACCATAAAAAGGCTTGAATGGCATTGCCCTCCATTTGCTTAACTTCCTTTATTCCCGCGTGGGATCTTCCATCCGGTTTTTGCAATATTCTAAATTGGTTTACTCCAAATCAAGGCTTGGTTTTTGTCTATATCAACACAATGATGGAGGGCGGTCTCCTAGCCCTGGAAGACATCTGTTTATGATGAAATGCGTTGGGTGGAGCCTCCCTTCTGATGTTATTGCATTTTCCGCCAACTTGGAACACCTGTGTGTTATGATTGTTGCCTGTTACTTCAGCGTTGTTGTAAGTGTAACCTTGTTTGCCTTAATAAAGTGTTTGAACTTTCTGCACTATGAGAGGAAACTCTTTATTATTAAGTTTCATAAGCCAACCCTGATCTCTAATTCTGGAATAGCTAACCATATAGGAGCGGAACATTGGGTCCCAGTATAATCCACCTGTCTGACGGAGTTATATTTGTATTGAACCTAACCTGACCTCCTGTAGTTAAGAGGTCTGGGAATCTGGTAAGCCTTTGATTTGCCTAATAAGGTGGTGGCCATTCAAACTGGTGATTCTGGGATGGAATGAAGAATTTTCATCTTTAATAAAATAGTTTTTTGTGAGCCACCAGGAGTTAACTTACTCTATTATTAGTGTTAATTGTGTGCTTAAGTGAATATTTATTAAATATTAGATCGCTAGGCACTAATTACACCCTCTCTAGGTGTATAAATATAAACTATGAATTCTTATACTGTACCGCGCTCCAATGTCATCAACCTTTTGTGATTGACCTTTTTTGATTGTGTGAATTTCTTAATATACCACCTATAATCCAATCATTACTTACTTCTATGGTGCTTAAATATACAATTAACATAAATTAATTTATAAATGTGAATTAAAAAATTATATGTGATTATAACAAATATTAAAAAAATTAATGAAAAAATTGGAATGTCAATTCTATGTGAATAAAATTAAAAAAAAAAAAAAAAAAAAAATTAATAAAACATTAATAAAAAATGGGAATGTCAATTATTTTCTTTGAATTTGAGATGGTGTTGTTATTCAATTTAGTTTATGTGATAAGTCTGTGTTGGCAGCTTGAACCTCTCCCTCTTGTCTCCTCTCCTCTCTCCTCAGCTCAGCCTTCTCAATTGTGCTTTCTTCACTGGCTGCTTTGTTTATTCCTCCATATACGGAACATGCAGAGAAGGGAAAAGAAACATAGTGTCTTATCCGGGATATAAGTGATTTATTGCTCTTTGATCTCCCACTCACATTGTGTAAATGTAAATAACGCTTTGCATACAATGTATCCAGATCATGCTTCAGACAGCCTGGCTGATGTGTTTGTTTTCAGTAAATATACTCGCCATTCCTCTGTGGATGCGTGATAACGTCACCGCCCCTCCCCTACGCGTTACGCTACAGGGACTCCTAGCTTCCTCTGGGGGATGTGGATTTGCATTCCATCATTCACAGAGGCTATTTATATCCTGCCGGCTCCATTTTTGCTGTGATTTGTTAACTATTCGTTACCTCTCCATTGCTTTGGAGTCCAGACTATATCTCAATATTATTCATTGTATATATACAAAGTGCGCATCATCATCCTTCGGCTGTATACTTAATGCTTACATCCACACCCCTCACAATCTGGATTACAATCTTATATTTGATCATCTGTCCACAAAGTTTTTTAATATCTAAAATTTAACTTAAATATATTATTTACCATACTTTATTAATTAGGACTTTTAATTCTTAAAAATATATATATACACCCTACATTCAATTTAAATTTAATATGAAACAAATTTAAATAAATAAAATTACATATATATGTATAAAAAATAGAAAGTATAAAATTTATTGAAAATTTACTTATAATTCAAAATAAACAAAATTAAAATATATAAAATAAAATAAGAATAAATATTATAATGAAATAATGCAAAAAAATAAATAAATAAATAAAAAATATATATATATAAATATCAATAAAAATATCAATAAAATCGAAAAAAAAAAAAAAAAAAAAGAATAAAAAATAAAAAATAAATAAATAAAAATAAAAATTAAAAATGTTTATCTAAAATTCTTTAAGTTTAATATTCTGCGGACTTAATAGCTTAAATACTACTTTGAAATTCTTGTATATGCTATTGTATGCTTAATGTCTTTATCATTAATCCTTCTATTTTCCCCTTTATTATGTTCTATATTTAATAATCGCTCAAGAAACAAGCTAAATCAAATTCCTTGTTTAATCCCAACGGATGCAAGGAATTCATTTGATATATCCACTGGGATTCTTTCTTACTTATTTCTCTAATGAGATTATCTCCTCTCCAGTGTGCCTTAACTTCTCTATTCCCCAAAATTCTAGGCCTTCTGTTTTTTGTTCATGGTATAGTTTGAAATGTAATGATACATTATGGTATTTATAACCTTTTGAAATGTTCCGAACATGCTCCTTTATTCTCTCTTTTAGCCTGCGTTTTGTTCTTCCTATATAAATTTTATTGCACGGACATTTCAATGCATATACTACCCCCTTGGTGTCACATGATATGAATTGTTTTATCTTAAATGTTTTACCACTTATCAAATTAGTGAAATGCATTCTTTTTCTGGGGTTATTTTTTGTTCTGATACAACTATAACATCTTCCACACTTATAAAATCCAATTTCCTGAAAAAAAGTAAGTGTATTTTGTTTAGGTGGATTTAATACGTTCTTCACTATCTTGTCTCTGATATTGGGGGCTTTTTTATAAATAAATCTTGGATTTTCAGGGATACTGTCTTTTAAATCTTTATCTAACTTTAATATATCCCAATGTTTATTTATTATTCTTTGCACATCTTTATATTGCTTATTGTACGGCATTATAATAGTCATAACATTGTCCATACTATTGTTATTCTGACTTTTTGTTAGTAGTTTGTTTCTATCTAGTACTCCTACCCTTTCTCTTTCTTCTACTATGTATTCTTTTTTGTACCCTTTATTAATAAATCTCTTTATAAGGATGTCACTCTGTTCCTGGTAATCAATATCATGTGTACAATTTTGTCTCAGTCTCATAAACTGCCCTCTGGGTATGTTCTTTATCCATGCTTTATGATGGCAACTATGGGTGGGTATATATGAATTTCTGTCTGTATTTTTAAAGTAATTTTTTGTATAGATTTTTGATCCCTCTTTCACTAGCCATATATCCAAAAAATTAATGGTTTTATCGCTGCTATTCCAGCTAAGTGATATATTATGATTATTATTATTTAATTCCTTATAGAATTGCGCTAGTGACGTTTCATTACCTTTCCATACTAGAATTATGTCATCTATATATCTATAGTATGCTATGAGTTCTTGTTTGTGATTATTGAATATTGTATCCTCCTCCCATTGCGCCATATATAAATTTGCTATGCTGGGGGCAAAACGTGCCCCCATCGCTACTCCCTTGGTTTGCTGATAATACTTATTGTTATACCAGAAGAAGTTATGTTTGAGACAGAATATTAGGCACTTAATAAGGTATTTTTTCTGCTTTTTATTCAAATCAGAATACTTTTCTAATGCCCACTTTGCTGCTTCAATAGCCCCATCATGGTCTATATTTGTGTACAATGAGGTGACATCCGCTGTACTTAATGTGCTATCATCAGTGAGTGTTAGATTTTGCATTAATTGAATTATATGCCTGGTATCTTTCAGGTATGCCTTCGTTTGTACCACTAATGGTACAATATTTACAACCATTAGTGGTACAAACGAAGGCATACCTGAAAGATACCAGGCGTATAATTCAATTAATGCAAAATCTAACACTCACTGATGATAGCATATTAAGTACAGCGGATGTCACCTCATTGTACACAAATATAGACCATGATGGGGCTATTGAAGCAGCAAAGTGGGCATTAGAAAAGTATTCTGATTTGAATAAAAAGCAGAAAAAATACCTTATTAAGTGCCTAATATTCTGTCTCAAACATAACTTCTTCTGGTATAACAATAAGTATTATCAGCAAACCAAGAGAGTAGCGATGGGGGCACGTTTTGCCCCCAGCATAGCAAATTTATATATGGCGCAATGGGAGGAGGATACAATATTCAATAATCACAAACAAGAACTCATAGCATACTATAGATATATAGATGACATAATTCTAGTATGGAAAGGTAATGAAACGTCACTAGCGCAATTCTATAAGGAATTAAATAATAATAATCATAATATATCACTTAGCTGGAATAGCAGCGATAAAACCATTAATTTTTTGGATATATGGCTAGTGAAAGAGGGATCAAAAATCTATACAAAAAATTACTTTAAAAATACAGACAGAAATTCATATATACCCACCCATAGTTGCCATCATAAAGCATGGATAAAGAACATACCCAGAGGGCAGTTTATGAGACTGAGACGAAATTGTACACATGATATTGATTACCAGGAACAGAGTGACATCCTTATAAAGAGATTTATTAATAAAGGGTACAAAAAAGAATACATAGTAGAAGAAAGAGAAAGGGTAGGAGTACTAGATAGAAACAAACTACTAACAAAAAGTCAAAATAACAATAGTATGGACAATGTTATGACTATTATAATGCCGTACAATAAGCAATATAAAGATGTGCAAAGAATAATAAATAAACATTGGGATATATTAAAGTTAGATAAAGATTTAAAAGACAGTATCCCTGAAAATCCAAGATTTATTTATAAAAAAGCCCCCAATATCAGAGACAAGATAGTGAAGAACGTATTAAATCCACCTAAACAAAATACACTTACTTTTTTTCAGGAAATTGGATTTTATAAGTGTGGAAGATGTTATAGTTGTATCAGAACAAAAAATAACCCCAGAAAAAGAATGCATTTCACTAATTTGATAAGTGGTAAAACATTTAAGATAAAACAATTCATATCATGTGACACCAAGGGGGTAGTATATGCATTGAAATGTCCGTGCAATAAAATTTATATAGGAAGAACAAAACGCAGGCTAAAAGAGAGAATAAAGGAGCATGTTCGGAACATTTCAAAAGGTTATAAATACCATAATGTATCATTACATTTCAAACTATACCATGAACAAAAAACAGAAGGCCTAGAATTTTGGGGAATAGAGAAGCATAAGGCACACTGGAGAGGAGATAATCTCATTAGAGAAATAAGTAAGAAAGAATCCCAGTGGATATATCAAATGAATTCCTTGCATCCGTTGGGATTAAACAAGGAATTTGATTTAGCTTGTTTCTTGAGCGATTATTAAATATAGAACATAATAAAGGGGAAAATAGAAGGATTAATGATAAAGACATTAAGCATACAATAGCATATACAAGAATTTCAAAGTAGTATTTAAGCTATTAAGTCCGCAGAATATTAAACTTAAAGAATTTTAGATAAACATTTTTAATTTTTATTTTTATTTATTTATTTTTTATTTTTTATTCTTTTTTTTTTTTTTTTTTTTCGATTTTATTGATATTTTTATTGATATTTATATATATATATTTTTTATTTATTTATTTTTTTTTTTGCATTATTTCATTATAATATTTATTCTTATTTTATTTTATATATTTTAATTTTGTTTATTTTGAATTATAAGTAAATTTTCAATAAATTTTATAATTTCTATTTTTTATACATATATATGTAATTTTATTTATTTAAATTTGTTTCATATTAAATTTAAATTGAATGTAGGGTGTATATATATATTTTTAAGAATTAAAAGTCCTAATTAATAAAGTATGGTAAATAATATATTTAAGTTAAATTTTAGATATTAAAAAACTTTGTGGACAGATGATCAAATATAAGATTGTAATCCAGATTGTGAGGGGTGTGGATGTAAGCATTAAGTATACAGCCGAAGGATGATGATGCGCACTTTGTATATATACAATGAATAATATTGAGATATAGTCTGGACTCCAAAGCAATGGAGAGGTAACGAATAGTTAACAAATCACAGCAAAAATGGAGCCGGCAGGATATAAATAGCCTCTGTGAATGATGGAATGCAAATCCACATCCCCCAGAGGAAGCTAGGAGTCCCTGTAGCGTAACGCGTAGGGGAGGGGCGGTGACGTTATCACGCATCCACAGAGGAATGGCGAGTATATTTACTGAAAACAAACACATCAGCCAGGCTGTCTGAAGCATGATCTGGATACATTGTATGCAAAGCGTTATTTACATTTACACAATGTGAGTGGGAGATCAAAGAGCAATAAATCACTTATATCCTGGATAAGACACTATGTTTCTTTTCCCTTCTCTGCATGTTCCGTATATGGAGGAATAAACAAAGCAGCCAGTGAAGAAAGCACAATTGAGAAGGCTGAGCTGAGGAGAGAGGAGAGGAGACAAGAGGGAGAGGTTCAAGCTGCCAACACAGACTTATCACATAAACTAAATTGAATAACAACACCATCTCAAATTCAAAGAAAATAATTGACATTCCCATTTTTTATTAATGTTTTATTAATTTTTTTTTTTTTTTTTTTTTAATTTTATTCACATAGAATTGACATTCCAATTTTTTCATTAATTTTTTTAATATTTGTTATAATCACATATAATTTTTTAATTCACATTTATAAATTAATTTATGTTAATTGTATATTTAAGCACCATAGAAGTAAGTAATGATTGGATTATAGGTGGTATATTAAGAAATTCACACAATCAAAAAAGGTCAATCACAAAAGGTTGATAACATTGGAGCGCGGTACAGTATAAGAATTCGAAGAATTTTCAGCATTATTTGCACATTCAAGAATTTCTTCTTTTTCATTCACAATGACTGTTTTGGCATTATTTTTTTATATTGGGACTTTGCGCACCTTAGGGTCCTTCAAGGACTGTTATCAGTTGTTTGTATAGTGTACTTTATCCACTTGCCCTCTAGAGGATTTACCCCCCTTGATGACCAGGCCTCTTTTTGCTACTCGGCACTGCACTAATTCAACTGATAATTGCGCAGTCATGCAATGCTGTACCCAAACGAAATTTATGTCCTTTTTTTCACACAAATAGAGGTTTCTTTTGGTGGTATTTGATCACCTGTGCGCTTTTTATTTTTCACGCTATAAACAAAAAAGGACCAAAAATTTTGAAGAAAAACGATATTTTTTACTTTCAGCTATAAAAAATATATAGTAAACTCAAAGATAGTTATAAATTCAGGCAAAAATGTATTCTGCTACATGTTTTTGGTAAACAAAATCACAATAAGTGTATATTGATTGCTTTGTGTGAATGTTATAGCTTCTACAACTATGGTATAGATATTGCAATTTACGCCATTTTTATACTATACAGCACTGCACTAGTTTAACTGACAATTGCGCGGTCATGCAATACGGTACATAAATGAAATGTATGTCCTTTTTTTCACACAAATAGAGCTTTCTTTTGGTGGTATTTTATTACCTGTGCGCTTTTTATTTTTGGCGCTATAAACAAAAATTGTTTGAGATAAATAAAAAAAAACCAAAACAATATTTTCTCATTTCTGTCATAAAACATCTCCAAAAAAGCTAAAACTTTGTCATAAATTTAGCCCGAAATGTATTCTGCTACATGTTTTTGGTTAAAAAATCCCAATAAGTGTATATTTATTGCTTTGTGTGAAAGTTATAGCGTCTACAAACTATGGTATAGATAATGGAATTTACACAGCTTTTACTTTCTGACTGCTCATCACATTTCTTGAGGTGCTAAAATACCAGGATAGTACAAACACCCCCATATGACCCCGGAAAGTAGACACCCTAAGCTATCTGCTGAGAGGCATATTGAGTCCATGGAAGATTAATTTTTTTTCCACAAGTTTCTGGAATATGACAACATTTTTTTTTTTACACAAAGTTGTCATTTAAATTATATATTTCTCACACAAGCCATGGTTATATGTGGAATTGCACCCCAAAATACATTCTGCTACTTCTACCGAGTATGGAGATACCACATGTGTGAGACTTTTTGGGAGCCTAGCCACATACAGGAGCCTGAAATCCTCCCCCTGTCCTGCCCCGACTTGGCTTTGACCGCCTACAACAATGCGCTCTCAACAGCCCTCGACTCACTAGCGCCTTTAACCACACGCAACATCAGACCCCGACCGCTCCAGCCCTGGCAGACTGATCACACCAAAACCCTCAAACGACAAAGTCGTGCCCTGGAGCGACTATGGCGCAAAACCAAATCCCAACAAGCCTTCATCCGCTACAAATCTGCCTTCCGCACCTACACCTCCTCCCTCCATGCTGCCAAACAGGCCTACTTCTTGACCCTCATCAAGGCCCTCTCCTCCAATCCTCGCCGACTCTTCTCTGCCTTCAACTCTCTACTCTCTCCACCCCCACCTCCACCCAGCACCTCACTCACTGCCCTTGAGATTGCCAATCACTTCAAAAACAAAATTGACACAATTCGCAAGGACATTGCCGCAACTCACACACCCTCTCAACCCGTCCCCTCTCACACAGCTACCCCCTTATCCCCCCTCCCCCTCGACATAACCCGCAGGGACTTCGTCGCTGCTCAAACTCTCTCCAACCCCCTTCACCCTCACTCAGCTACCCCCTCATCACCCCTCTCCCAAAGCCCCACCACTGCTCTGACCTCCTCTTCCACCCCACCCTACATTCCTCATACTGAAGCTCCCCCAACACTCCACACCTTTGACCTTACTACCATCGAGGAAGTCTCCAAGATCCTCTCTGATGCCCGCCTCACCACCTGCCCCCTCGACCCTATCCCCTCACAACTCCTACGACCTTCCTCCTCCTCCATCCTACGCTCCCTCACCCACATCTTCAATCTCTCCCTCTCCTCAGGCACTTTCCCCTCCCCTCTGAAACATGCACACATCACCCCCATACTTAAAAAGCCCTCCCTGGACCCCAATGACCCGAACAACCTCAGACCCATCTCCCTGCTCCCATTTACATCTAAACTCCTCGAGCGCCTCGTCTACACCCGCCTATGCTCTCACCTCAATGACAACAACCTCCTCGATCCCCTACAGTCCGGCTTCCGTCCCCTACACTCCACCGAAACTGCCTTACTCAAACTCTCCAACGACCTGCTAACCGCCAAAGCTAATGGCCACTATTCAGTGCTCCTACTGCTTGACCTCTCTGCGGCCTTCGACACAGTCGACTACCCCCTCCTCCTCAAAAAACTACACTCCCTCGGCCTCAGAGATTCTGCTCTCTCCTGGCTCTCATCCTACCTGTCACAACGCTCCTTCAGCGTTACCTATAATGCTACCACCTCCCCCTCACTCCCCCTCTCTGTTGGGGTCCCTCAAGGCTCTGTCCTCGGGCCCCTTCTCTTCTCCATCTATACCTCCTCCCTTGGCCAACTCATACACTCTCACGGCTTCAACTACCACCTCTATGCCGACGATACACAAATCTATCTCTCAACCCCCCACCTCACCCCCTTGGTCTCAGCCCGAATCACACACCTACTGAGCGACATATCAGACTGGATGTCGCTCCACTTCCTTAAATTGAACCTCTCCAAAACCGAGTTTCTTGTCTTCCCCCCAGCCCGGACACCACCCCCCATTGATTTCTCCGTCACATCCAACAACGCTACCATCAAACCCGCCCTGCAGGCCAGAGTACTGGGTGTCATTCTGGACTCCAGCCTATGCTTCCAGCCCCAAGTCCAATCTTTAACAAACTCGTGCAGACTCCACCTCCGCAACATCGCCAAAATCCGCACGTTCCTAACCCCAGAAACCACTAAACAGCTCATCCACTCCCTCATCATATCACGACTCGACTACTGCAACTCCCTCCTCACTGGCCTGCCTCGCCGCTGGCTATCCCCTCTTCAGTCCATCCTGAACACGGCTGCCAGACTCATTCACCTTTCCAACCGCTCCGTTTCCACCACCCCCCTCTGCCAATCCCTCCACTGGCTTCCGATTGCGCAACGGATCAAATTCAAAATCCTAACACTGACGTACAAAGCTGTCCACCATACTGCCCCGTACTACATCTCTGACCTAATATCCAAGTACCGCCCAGCACGCACACTCCGCTCCTCACAAGACCTCCTTCTCTCTAGTTCCCTGGTCTCCTCCTCCCATGCCCGCCTCCAGGACTTCTCCAGGGTGTCACCCATCCTCTGGAACTCCCTGCCCCAACCCATCAGATTATCACCTACTCTCCTCTCCTTTAGGCGCACCCTGAAAACCCATCTCTTCAGGGAAGCCTACCCCACCCCCTGCTAACTTGCCGACCTCCTCCACTCTTCCTACCACTCCATCCCCCACAGCTATCTCCTCCTGTGCCACCACCCCCTCCCTCCTAGATTGTAAGCTCGAAAGAGCAGGGCCCTCAATCCCCTCATGTTTTGCATTGTATTGGTATTGTTCTGTCACATGTTCTGTCTCCCTTTGTAATGTACAGCGCTGAGCGAACTATTGGCGCTTTATAAATACTGTATAATAATAATAATAATAATAATACTATGTACCAGTCAGAGTGAAGCCCTAAAGTGAAAAGCTTGATGCATACCAAGAAAACTCCAACAAACATGGTCATACTACATTTTATTGTTAAACTGAAGTGTATCCAAAGCAAAAATGTGTTTTTGTTTAGGATATGTTCTGTCACCCTGTTTCCTCATTTGCCTTCTAACTGCAGCCTGCACAGCACTGGAAGGTTTAAGCCCCGTACACACGATGAGAATATCATGTTTTTTTTTTTTTGCATGCTAGTCTCATTTTGAAAGTGAAAGAGGCTACTAAAATTACAAAAATTCTTATATGACAGAATAAAAAGCCCTCCCTGGACCCCAATGACCCAAACAACCTCAGACCCATCGCCCTGCTCCCATTTACATCCAAACTCCTCGAGCGCCTAGTCTACACCCGCCTATGCTCTCACCTCAATGACAACAACCTCCTCGACCCCCTACAGTCCAGCTTCCATCCCCTACACTCCACCGAAACTGCCTTACTCAAACTCTCCAATGACTTGCTAACCGCCAAAGCTAATGGCCACTATTCAGTGCTCTTACTCCTTGACCTCTCTGCAGCCTTCGACACAGTCGACCACCCCCTCCTCCTCAAAAAACTACACTCCCTTGGCCTCAGAGATTCTGCTCTCTCCTGGCTCTCATCCTACCTGTCACAACGCTCTTTCAGCGTTACCTATAATGCTGCCACCTCCCCCTTACTCCCCCTCTCTGTTGGGGTCCCTCAAGGCTCCGTCCTCAGGCCCCTTCTCCTCTCCATCTACACCTCCTCCTTTGGCCAACTCATACACTCTCACGGCTTCAACTACCACCTATATGCCGACGACACACAAATCTATCTCTCAACCACCCACCTCACCCCCTCAGTCTCAGCCCGAATCACACACCTACTGAGTGACATATCTGACTGGATGTCGCTCCACTTCCTTAAACTGAACCTCTCCAAGACCGAGTATCTTGTCTTCCCCCCAGCCCGGACACCACCCCCCATTGACTTCTCCATCATGTCCAACAATGCCACCATCAAACCCGCCCCGCAGGCTAGAGTACTTGGTGTCATTCTGGACTCCAACCTATCCTTCCAGCCCCAAGTCCAATCTTTAACAAGCTCGTGCAGATTCCACCTTCGCAACATCGCCAAAATCCGCACGTTCATAACCCCAAAAACCACTAAAAAGCTCATCCACTCCCTCATCATATCACGACTCGATTACTGGAAATCCCTACTTACTGGCCTGCCTCGCCGCTGGCTATCCCCGCTTCAGTCGATCCTGAATACAGCAGCCAGACTCATTCACCTTTCCAACCGCTTCATCTCCGCCACCCCCCTCTGCCAATCCCTCCATTGGCTTCTGATTGCGCAACGGATCAAATTCAAAATCCTAACACTGACGTACAAAGCCGTCCACCACACTGCCCCGAACTACATCACTGACCTAATATCCAAGTACCACCCAGCACGCACACTCCGCTCCTCATAAGACCTCCTTCTCTCTAGTTCCCTGGTCTCCTCCTCCCATGCCCGCCTCCAGGACTTTTCCAGGGTGTCACCCATCCTCTGGAACTCCCTGCCCCAACCCATCAGATTATCACCTACTCTCCTCTCCTTTAGGCGCACCCTGAAAACCCATCTCTTCAGGGAAGCCTACCCCACCCCCTGCTAACTTGCCGACCTCCTCCACTCTTCCTACCACTCCATTCCCCACAGCTATCTCCTCTGTGCCACCATCCCCTCCCTCCTAGATTGTAAGCTTGAAAGAGCAGGGCCCTCAATCCCCTCATGTTTTGCATTGTATTGGTATTGTTCTGTCACATGTTCTGTCCCCCTTTGTAATGTACAGCGCTGAGTGAACTATCGGCGCTTTATAAATACTGTATAATAATAATAATAATAATAATGACCACTTTGAAAGCCTGAAGGTGCATAACTTCCTCATTTCACTTCCTCACTACCTATCACAGTTTCGAATGCCCTGAAATGCCAGGATAGCACCAAACCCCCCAAATTACCCCTTTTTGGAAAGTAGACACCCCAAAGAATTTAAAAAGAGGCATGGTGAGTATTTTGCAGATCACATTTTTTCTCACAAGGCTTTGAAATAAAAAAAAGAAATGAAAAAATACGTTTTAGTTTTTTTTCTTCCATTTTCAAAAACTTGTGGCAACAAACGAGATCTGCAAACTACTCACCATACTTCTTATCAAATTCCTTGGGGTGTCTACTTTCCAAAAAGGGGTCATTTGGAGGCGGGGTTTGGTGCTATCCTGGCATTTTGGGGAGTCCGAAACTGTGATAGGTAGTCAGGAAGTGTAATGTGGAAATAAAGCCCTTTAAAAGCATAATGGTGCTTATTGGATTTTGGGGTCCTGTACTTGGCTAGACTGCCAAAATGTCTCTCACATGTGGTACTCCCATACTCAGGGGAAGTAGCAGAATGTATTTTGGGGAGTATTCCACATATACCCATGGCATGTGTGAGCAATAAACCATTTAAGTGACAATTTTGTGTAAAAAAAAAAAAAAGAAAACATTTTTTGTTTGTCATTCTCCAAAAATGTGTGATAAAAAAATAAATTCCTCTATTGATTCAACATGCCTCTCAGCAAATAGTTTGGGGTGTCTACTTTCTAAAAATGGGTCGTTTTGGTTGGTGGGGGCATTTTATACACAGCATTAGAAGTTTATTCCACACATCATTCACCACCTGAAGATCAAGCCTTTTCTTGCACTTTTGTTCACATGAAAAAAATCAGTATTTTTTGCTAGGAAAATAATTTAAACCCCAAACACTATATATTTTTTTTTAAAGAAAACACCCTAGTGAATAAATTGGTGGGTGCTGCAATTTTTTATGTTACATAGTACTCGCGCAGCGATTTTTCAAACACAATTTAAAAAATACACGTTTTTTACTTTTAATGATGGTATGCCGAGTAAATAGATACCAAACGTGACATGCTTTAAAACTGTGCATGCCCTGTGCAATGGTGACAAACTGCATACGTTTTTAACATCCATAGGCAACGTTTTAAGAGTGTTTACAAGCTATTATTTAAGATTTACAGAGGAGGTCTAGTGTTAGAATTACTGCCCTTGATCTGACGTTGTGGCGATACCTCACATGCATGGTGCAGACGCTGTTTCCATACTGGCACAGGGTCAATGCTCACGAACGCAGATGCGCGTGCACAGGGGGGCGAGGGTACTTTTTTTTTTTAAGTTATTTCGATTTTTTTTATTATTTTTACACTATCTGCTTCATTTATTTTTTTAGCACTTTTAATGCTATCACAGGGAATGCAAATATCCCCTATAACTTGTCATATATTCTTTTTTGAGAAATATGGATTCTATCAGACTCTAGATATCTCCTCTTCCCTTACATTATCTAGTCAAACCAAGATCGGTCTGATCAGATGCTTTCCCAATTTACAAATGGCGCTGTTTATATCCTGTGAAACTGAAGTGATTAAATGCTCGTAGCTTCCGATTTCTTAGGCTATAGAGATGATTGGCACCATTCTGGTCTCCAATCAGCTCTATGGTCAGCTAGCAGAAACACTGGCTGCATTCTCCGGTTGCCCCGATGGCACGGGACTGTCCGAGAAGGCCGTGGAAGGAATAGGGAGGGGGGCATCATCTACTGCTGCTTGTAAAAGCAATCCTGCAGCTAATTAGCCACTAGGATTACTTTTACATGAAAGCTGATCGCCGGCTGAAAAAAACTATACCAGGATGATGCCTGCAGCTGTAGGCATCATCCTGGTATAACCATTCAAAGTCCAGTGCTGTACCAGTATTTCAGTTTACAAATTTAATTCGTTCTGCAGGACATTTCATATAGCAAAAAATTTGTAAACAGAAACACTGTTTCCCAAAGGAATGCATTAAAAACCAATTAATCCGTTCTGAAGGTCAGAAAAACAGTAAATGCTACTAAAATACTGCATGAGTTATTTTATTAACTCATGCTGTATTTTAGTAGTGACAACCATGTGTTAATGTTTCAGCTGTCACTGACAGATGAATGTAAAAGAATTTCTGGTAATTGAAAAAAAAATTTTAATTGCAGGCAATTCACTCAGCTGTCAGGTGCCAGTTTTAAAATGTAATTACAGGCTTTTGTTTTTTTTTTCCTTCACTACACAGTAGTTCAGAAATTCAGCAGTCACTTTCCCCCTCCAGCAAAAAGAGAGAAAGTTTCTTTTAGTTTATTTCCCCAAGTTAAAAGATACAATGTTTCCTTTCAGTTTCTTAAAAGATACAATGTTTCCTTTCAGTTTCTTAAAATATACAAAGTATCCTTTAGCTGGGAAACTGACAGTTAATGTTGTGAGCTATAGTGAAGAAAAAAAAAAGATGGCAAAATTGCATTTAAAATTTTTCACTGACATACACTTAGTATTGTGAAAAAAATTATTAAAACATTTGTAAACAGAGGCATTACTTTCAATGGATTTTCATTCGTAAACCGAAAATTACATTAACAGAGGCATTCATAAACCAAGGTATTACTGTATATGCTATGTTTTTTTTTTTTGTATGCAGCCTGTGGACTGAATGAAAAAAAAGAGAAGAAATCTCTGCCAGAAAAAGTGTGTGGTATGCCCACCATTAGAATATACTGCCCTGCATCCACCCACTTCTAATGGTGGGCACACATTAGGTCACACTTTGCCACATGCACCAGTTCCAAGATTGTACAAATGTCTAAATAGTGACACGCTTGAATAAAAATTGTCCACGTATAAGTGGTACCCCATATGGAAAAAGGATGACACCAAGTCCCAAACTATCTTGTCACTGCTCCCCATGTGATATAAAGTAGTAGTGCAGCGCTAAAAAATGTGAATGACAGACTAATAGCATAAAAAACGCACATACATGATGAGTCCGCTTCTGACTATAAGAGTTAAAAATTATAGTGGTAATTGCAAAATGACAATATAAAACTTATAAAACCATATAATGATAAAACCAACTTAAAATGTTAACATTGATGCCAAACACATAAACAAGAAGTGCGTCAAATATAAGTATGAAATAGATGCGTTGATAACATGTACAGAACACACTATACAACTACGTGCATAGTGACCATATATAATAGTGAGATTATATATTTATTGGCACACACACCTGTGGACTGTCTGTAAACTGGGATTCAATCACATCATCCAAAGATCAAATGAGAATATTTCATGATATCTTATGGCAGGGGTTAAAATTTCGAGTCCAGACCTACTAGCCGGTCACAAAACTTACTCGCCACCAGTTGCCCCACCCAACCTTGCCCAGGTCCGCCCCCCAACCCCACCCCCAGCCCGCCCGGCCCAACCACACCCCCTTAAAGCTTATGAAATTACATTTTTCTTTAGAATAAATAGTCTGAAATATAAAACTGTACACAGTAATGTATATCCCAGCTCCCCTGTACTCCATTATAGTGATATGACATGTAATCATAGTAATGTATATCCCAGCTTCCCTCTACTCCATTATAGTGATATGACATGTATACAGTATGTATATCCCAGCTCCCCTGTACTCCATTATAGTGATATGACATGTATACAGTAATGTATATCCCAGTTCCCCTGTACTCCATTATAGTGATATGACATGTATACAGTATGTATATCCCAGCTCCCCTGTACTCCATTATAGTGATATGACATGTATACAGTATGTATATCCCAGCTCCCCTGTACTCCATTATAGTGATATGACATGTATACAGTATGTATATCCCAGCTCCCCTGTACTCCATTATAGTGATATGACATGTATACAGTAATGTATATCCCAGCTCCCCTGTACTCCATTATAGTGATATGACATGTATACAGTATGTATATCCCAGCTCCCCTGTACTCCATTATAGTGATATGACATGTATACAGTAATGTATATCCCAGCTCCCCTGTACTCCGTTATAGTGATATGACATGTATACAGTAATCATAGTAATGTATATCCCAGCTCCCCTGTACTCCATTATAGTGATATGACATGTATACAGTAATCATAGTAATGTATATCCCAGCTTCCCTGTACTCCATTACAGTGATATCATTACTGTATACATGTCATCACTATAATGGAGTACAGGGGAGCTGGGATATACATTACTGTGTACATGTCATATCACTATAATGGAGTACAGGGGAGCTGGGATATACATTACTGAGTAATGTATATCCAAGCTCCCCTGTACTCCATTATAGTGATAGGACATGTTGTATACAGTACTTACTGTCCCCCCGAGTCCCCCCGCGGCGGTGGAGAGGGTGTCTCCTCTCAGCGGAGGAGAGCGGACCTCTCCTGCACTTGTCCCCTCGGCGGTGGTGCCACAGAAGCCAGAAACCGGAAGTTGTAAACCGGAACTCGGCTTCACAATGAGGCTTGGAGCGCAGGTGCAGTCACTCCATGCTTCATCTGTGCTCACTGCTCGCAGCCGCTCGCCACAGAGGAATTTCTCCTCGCATTTGGCGAGCGGCTTCTTCAAGCCCTGTCTTATAGTTTGAATGCATTTCACTCTCATGCATTTGGTATCAATATTAATATCCAGAATTGGACTTATTATCTCACTATTATATATGGTCACTATGCACTTAGTAGTATAGTGTGTGTTCTGTACATGTTATCAACGCATCTATTTCATACTTATATTTGACGTACTTCTTGTTTATGTGTTTGGCATCAATATTAACATTTTAAGTTGGTTTTATCATTATATGGTTTTATAAGTTTTATATAGTCCTTTTGCAATTACCACTATAGTTTTTAACTCTTATAGTCAGAAGTGCACTCATCATGTATGTGCGTTTTTTATGCTATTAGTTTGTCGTTCACATTTTTTAGCGCTGCACCACTACTTTATATCAGATTTTTTGAAGGCATATGGTTTACAGTGGCTTAGTGGTTAGCATGTCAGCCTTGCAGTAAATGGGTCATGGGTTCGATTCCTGACCATGATGCCTCCTCATGGGTTTCTTCTGGGTGCTCTGGTTTCCTCCCACACTCCAAAGACATGCTGGTAGGTTAATTGAATCCTGTCTAAATTGGCCCTAATATGTGTATGTATGAATGTGAGTTAGGGACCTTAGATTGTACACCCCTTGAGGGTTAGGGACTGATGTGAATGTACAATATATATATGTAAAGCGCTGTGTAAATTGACAGTGCTATATAAATACCTAAAAAAAATAAATAATATGGTTTACCTTTTCAGTGTTTCAGCTGCTTCAGGATTTATTAGCGCTCGCTTTCATCTCAATTTACTGCTCCACGTGACTATCTTTTCCCTCGTAAATTTGAAACTTATAAGTATAGCCTGTTGTCCGCTCACAGGTCTTCTACATCTTGACCCCATATCTGGCACACTTGCTGGGGAGAAATTCTTTGAATGCAAGGCGACCAGAAAAATTAAAGAGGGACTCATCAATGCAGATTTTTTGCTGGGGAGTATAGACATCTGCAAATTTTTGGTTAAAGTGATTTACGAGGGGCTGAATTTTGTGCAGCTGGTCAAATTCAGGGTCAGCCCGAGGACGACAGAGTGTATTGTTGTTGAAATGCATAAAACACATTATACTCTCATATCTATGCCTGGCCATGGCAGCAGAGAACACGGCATATGATAAATCGGGTCTGTGGACCAATACAACTGCAATGAATTTTTTTTAGTAATGCCCATGTTAAGGGTTTGGGCCAAAAAAAAATTTTAATTCGGAAACCGCAATGCGTTTCCATGTGAATGGTCTGGCAAGGTTTGAATTTGTGTTGGCGGCGATAAATTGTTGCGCATATAAATTGCTTTGATCCACAATCAATGCATACAGATCTTCCGTGAAAAACAGATGCAAAAAATCAAGGGGAGGAGTTAAATTTGCTGTTTCCACCTGAATTTAGGGTTGGACAGTGAATGGCGGAAGTACGGTTGCTGCAGAATTTGTGGGCTGCCAATCGGGATTTGCAAGCACATCCGGAAGGATACTAGGGGCTCTATGGGCCTGTGTGCAAATTATTGGTGGTTGCGGGAAAATACTTGTGCTCGCCACCGCCCCAGCTTGTACTACACTTATGGGACTCGCCACGTCGCCAAGTCATACTGCAGTACTGGTATTATTATTAATATACAGGATTTATATAGCGCCAACAGTTTGCTCAGCTCTTTAAAATATAACGGGAGACAATACAGCAACAATACAGTTCAATACAAGAGGGTTAGGGGGGCCTGATCCTTGGAGCTTACAATCTAAGAAGTATGTGAAGGACCAGGATGTACTAGACCGCTGGTGCTTGCCAGTTCACTAAAAGGTAGCACAGCACTAGTACTGGCACTCTGCTGCATATGAGAGTCATCAAAATTTACCGGCAAGTGCTAACAGAGATCAGGCCTGATTCTGCGAACACTGCGGTTTTGTGTGCAATGTGTCAAGTGACAGTGACCTACTGACACTGCACTTGCTGGGGGAGAAGGGGGGGTAAGCGTAGGGGCTAAACATAGGTGTTGGCAGGTGTCGGGGCTGATCCCGCTAATGCTGCATTTTTGGGAACACTATACTAATGTGAACGCTCCTATAGTGCTGATCTGATTAAAGATATTGATCCGTTCAGACACTATACTAGCAATGGAGGTTTATTGTGTATGAGTGTCTTTATGGCAATCAAGGGGTTAAATCTGATTACTGGGGTACTGACGGCTATTTGACGCCATCTGGGAGGGGCGTGCAAACCACAGGATCGTAAATCATGTGTATATATATATATATATGTATATATATATGTGTGATTTTGCGCACCTGTGCTGCCCTGTAGCATTTCTATAGGGCGGTCAGGAAGCGGTTACATAAGCGGTTTGTGTTACGGCGCTGTGTTACTTTAACTGACAATTGTGCGGTCATGCAATGCTGCACCAAAATGAAATTTACATCTTTTTTCCCCACGAATTGAGCTTTCTTTTGGTGGTATTTGATCGCCTGTGCGTTTTTTATTTTTTGAGCTATAAAAAAAATGAAAATTTTGACAAAAAAATTATATATTTTGGACTTTTTGCTATAAAACATGTCCAGTAAAAAAACAAATTTAAAAATCAAATTCTGTCATAAATTTCGGCCAAAATGTATTCATGTCTTTGCTAAAAAAAATTCCCATTATGTGTAAATTAATTGGTTTACGTGAAAGCTATAGCGTTTACAAATGGCGGTATACTGTATATACTGGAATTTGTATTTTTTTTTTATACTAATAATGATGGCGATCAGCGACTTATGGCGGCGATCAGCGACTTATGGTGGGACTGCAGGACTACGGCGGACATTCTGACACTGGGGGGGAACTGACTTGGTGTCACTGACATCCCCAGTGACACCAATACAGTGATCAGTGCTAAAAAAAACCCACTGACACTGTACTAATGGCACTGGGGAGAAAGGGGTTAACTTTTTTAGGCAATCAAATGGTTAACTGTGTGAAAGGAGTGTTTTACTAGTGGGCGGGGGGTGTGTACTTCACAGGAACACACTGATCCCCAGAGCTAAACTCGGCTCTCCGGAACAGTGTGCTGGAAACTGACAGGGAGCAGAGCTGCATTGAAAACAATGCAGCTGTGCTCTGTGTCACTGTTTGCCGGCAATCTCCAGGATCCGGCGGGTAATGACCGTCCAGAACCCTGTAATTGACAACCTCGGCCGCAATCTGCAAATATACATGCATGTGCAAAAACACAAAACACACTGCAGAAATAAATCAAATGCAAACTGCATGGGTGTGAACCCAGCCTAAAGGTATAACTTCTCAACCCTGGTGGGAGTTGCCATTGTTTTTGGGATCAACTGTCATTTTGGGAGCTAACATTCCAAACCTGATATAACAGTTATATATTTTTTTTCCTTTATCAGCTTGTGTTGTTCTTAACGATGCTCCAGAAATTGAGGAAAACAGTCCTGTGGGGACTCGGGTAACAGAGATAGAACTTGGAGTGGGCTACACAGTGGAAGTAGTACCATTGGACACATTTACAATGAATGGAACATTTTTGGTAATGAATCGAACAGTAGACTACGAGGTAAGCCTTGGATGAAATTATTATGTCTTAAAATAAATATTTTGCAGTCTTCTGCTTTGTGACCCTAACATACATTTAGTAGATTATCTTCCTTCAGTATTCATTATTCTTTAGTTTTGGATAGAAGGGGAAAGGGAAAAATATCTTGAGTGCAAAATCCGGTGCAACCGTGCATAGGAGCCAATCAGCTACTAACTTCTGCTTGTTCAATTAAGCTTTGGCAAAAAATACTGGAAGCTGATTGGCTTCTGTGCAGCTTTAATAAATCAACTCCACAAACACTTTACTCTTACCCTTCTCCATTTCATAGAAAAGTATTTTTGATGCTATTTTTGTTCTCATTGGAGAGGCTTTGCAGACCTGATCTACTGTCATTGTGACAAAAAGTGATAGGAAACCTCCCCAGTAAAAACATATTCTGTTCTTTTAGGAAATAATAGTGTAGCGCTAATCTAAATACCACATAACAATGACAAAGGAAATAAAATGCAAAAACATGCACATAAAATTTTAAATAACAAATCCAAAAGTGATCTGATCCGATCAGGATCCAATGGTGATATATGTACTAGTGAAACGTGAAATGCAATAAGGAGGTCCTGGAAGGGACCTGAGATGAGTAAGTGCCACCATTGATGGGATCTCTTATGGATACTATCCTGAGACGAGTTACTACCTGTTAAGGATCTTGGTGTGATCCTAAAAGCGAGCTGGCCCTTTGGGTCACATTAAGGAGGTGAGGGGGCAATTTAGCCATTTGAGGATTTTCACCATTGCTGTGATCGCACATTCACCTCAACACCTGCATGAATTTGGTCCTTTGGATCACGTTTTTATGTTTTACACCATTTGGACTTTTTATGTGTATTTATTGGGATTTTATGTTTGATATTTATCTCATTTTATTTATGCTGACTGGTACATTGTGTTTTGTGTATGTTTTTTATGGTTATCTATTGTATCATTAAGCACATACCACTTTATTAAGTTGTTTATCCCCCTGTTTGGGGATTCACTATTGTTTACAATCCATTTTATGCCTTTTTATCTTGATCCCACTAATAGGGATATAGGGGTTTGAAGGTTTTTGTTTGTTTGTTTTTTCACTACACAGGGTTCATACGGGACCTTTTTGTCATTTCACATTTCACTAATACATATATCACCATTGGATCCTGATCGGATCAGTTCACTTTTGGATTTGTTATTTAAAATTTTATGTGCATGTTTTTGTATTTTATTTCCTTTGTTATTGTTATGTGGTATTTAGATTAGCGCTACACTGTTATTTCCTATTTTTGCATATACACCTATTAGGTTTAGGTTTTTTTTTAGGGCAATCATTTAATGGAAGCACAGGAGGATTCAATATCACATATTCTATTCTTTTATTTTCTATTCTATTTTTTTCTGTTCTATTCCTTTTATCATCTATTTTATTATTTTCTATTCTATAATGTTTTATCCTATTTTTTTTTTTTTAATTTGAATTTCAGATGATGGCTATATTCTTTCTATTTTATTTGAAATTCGAATTTCGGAAGACAGATATATTCTATTTTATTCTATTCTATTCTATTTTTCTATTGTGTTCTATTCTTTTCCTTTATTTTCTATTCTGTTTTATTCCATTCTATTCTTTTTGAAATTTGAATTTTAGAAGATGGCTTTATTCTAATACACACTGGGATTTATTTTCTAAAGCTGGTTCACTCAGAATCTCATGCACCTGTACATGGTAGCCAATCAGCTTCTAACCTCAGCTTGTTCAATTAAGCTTTAGCAAGAAAACCTGGAAGCTTTGGTTTCTATGCAAAAGTGCTTGAGATTCTGAGTGAACCAGCTTTAGTAAATAAACCCCACAGTCTTTGATGGAAATCAGCAATAGTCAGCAATAGGTCTACTTTTCAAATTTGTTTTCTGAATCGATTCCGTTTTCAAATTTGTTTTGAATTCAATTAAAATTCGGATAATTTGTTATTTCAGATTCGTTTAAATTCCTTACTATTGTAATTTTGAAATTCGAATACATCGAAATCTCTGAATAACAAAAATTTTGTCTGGATTTTGATTTGGAATGAAATGAACCACACATGTCTAGACAGTATTATAGATACTGGAATGGCTTTGCACACAGCAGTCGCTTGTCCCTGCTCCTGTGTTTGATGCCGCAGCAAGGCCACAGCAGGGAGAAGCCCATGGCCACAAACCAAAAATGTATACACCATATATATAAATTCAAGCGCATTATAATGCCATACTGCCCCAATATAATGCACTTTATTAAAATATATAGTTAGATATACAACAATCATAGGTGTGCACAGCCTATTGCATTAGGGTGTTCACCCCAAACCAAAGTTCAAACACGTGTGTGTATATTTTTTTTACAGTACATCTCAGCATATGAAGATCTGTTGGTCCATTCCCCAACAGAACTGGTTTCAAAAAGCCATTTGCAAACAAACTCTTTGCCCCCCCCCCCCAAAAAAAAAAAACCTTACCTCAGACCCAGGCCTAAACACTTCTGGGAGCTCAAACTCACATAATGCATTACTTGTGGCTCCAAAGAATGTTGGAGGTTGGGGTTGAGTCTCTTTGGGACAACTGTTCGTTCATAAATTGTTGCCTTTTTTACATTATCTTTTTTTTATTTGTCACAGTCTGCTCACCTCCCACATTTGCTGCTGACTGGCCTGCTGCTGTACCCTGTTCCTCTCCTGTCCATGAACCCGCCTACTGTAAGGCCCCTTTCACACGGGTGTTCCGTATGTCCGTTTTTCATCTGTCCGTTTACGGATGAAAAAGGACACCCATGTATTTCTATTGACTAGCGGTGGTTTTTTTGAACACAAGAAAACCCTTTTTTTTCTTTCAAATAAAAGGTACCCGCTCTTACTTCCGCGGAGTTGTTCTTTGATCTTACCTGTTCCTCTATCCAGCCGCGCGCTGTCTTCCCGGCTTCTGTAGTGTTGGCGCTCGGCGTGACAGCCGGGTGCCCAGTGCGCATGAGCGAGAAGCGCTTTGTGATTGGTCCGGCGGCTTCTGGGATCTGTCATGTGTCCCAGGTACCGCCTTACCATTCACAAAAAGCACCGTTTCTTGCGCATGTGCACTTGGCACCCGGCTGTCAAGGCCAGCGCCCACACTACAGAAGCCGGGAAGACAGCTCGCCGCTGGATAGAGGAACAGGTAAGATCAAAGAACAACTCCGCGGAAGTAAGAGCGGGTACCTGTCAAATTCAGGTACCCGCTCCCCACCTCCCCAAAGGTCAGCAGTCATCTCCATAAGGTCCCGCTGCAGAGCTGAGCGGCCGGCCCGGTATTCTGACACGGCGGCGGTGGAAATACCGGACCGGCCGCTCCATATTCGCTCCATAAGACGCACTGACATTTTCCCCTCTTTTTTTGGGGGAAAAAAGTGCGTCTTATGGAGCGAAAAATACGGTAATTTGCAGTAGAGAAAATTCCGCTTTTTGGGAAATGTATGTAAGTTAATTGGCTCCTGTCTAAATTGGCCCTAGTATGTGTATGTATGAATGTAAGTTAGGGACCTCAGATTTCAAGCTCTTTGAGGGTTAGGGACTGATGTGAATGTACAAAATGTATATAAATGCTGTGTAAATTGACGGTGCTAAATAGGTACCTATAATAAATAAATAAAAAACCTTTCCTAAGAGAGAATTTATCAGTAAATTGCATAATGTTAAAAGCATAAAGTTAGCAGAACTCCCAAAAAAGTAGCCAGCTCTTTCACAAGCTCATCAGTCCTTTACCAGGGATAGGAAATATAATACCTAAGATATCTGTCAATGGATTACCAATTATGCTGTCACACAAAAATACCAATAGACAAGCACTGTTATGTTAGAATGTGAAATATACAAGTCATTTACATTTTATATATTAAAGTAAACAACATTAGGCTAGGTTCACATTATTGCGGGTCTTGCATGCAACAGTCTTTTAGTTTTGCCTTGCATCAGTTAACGTGATACATTTTTAACAGTTTTTCCTACCGCCAGTACTTCCCAGGACATAAGAGACTTTGATAGATTGTTTTGATAAATAAGCAGACAAATGTTTGGAAAAACACAGTAAGCTGTTGTTTTGCGCATGAGTATTTAATAAATTGTCATTCTTGCACATATTTACTACAAAATGTGTTCTGCTATTTTTTTGTGCTGAAGAGACCACAAATATATGTAGAGTTCTTCCATAAATATCACTGGCATATGGATTAATAGTGAGTCCTATTTTATTGTTTTAAATTTTTCCAATAACAAAGCTCTAAGGTACTGAGAATTTAAAAGAAAATCCCAATAGAAATTTTAGCAGTGAAGATAGCCTAAACTTTGCACATACAGTGGATATAAAAACACATCGCTGTTAAAATGTCAGGTTTCTGTGATGTAAAAAAATGAGACAAAGATAAATCACTTAAGAACTTTTTCCATCTTTAATGTAACCTATAAACTGTACAACTCAGTTGAACAACAAACTGAAATCATTTAGGTGGAGGAAAGTAAAAAAAAACAAAACAAAAACAATATGGTTGCATAAGTGTGCACGCCCTTAAACCAGTGTTTCTCAACTCCAGTCCTCATGGACCCCCAACAGGTCATGTTTTCAGGATTTCCATTATTTTGCACAGGTGATTTGATCAGTTTCACTGCCTTAGTAATTACCACAGCTGTTTCATCTAAGGGAAATCCTGAAAACATGCCCTGTTGGGGGTCCATGAGGACTGGAGTTGAGAAACACTGCCTTAAACTAATACTTTGTTGAAGCACCTTTTGATTTTATTACAGCACTCAGTCTTTTTGGGTATGAGTCTATCAGCATGGCACATCTTGACTTGGCAATATTTGCCCACTCTTCAGACTCAGATCTGGGCTCTGGCTGGGCCATTCCAAAACTTTAATCTTCTTCTGGTGAAGCCATTCCTTTGTTGATTTGGATGTATGCTTTGGGTCGTTGTCATGCTGAAAGATGTTCAGCTTTCTATCAGAAGCCTGAAGGTTTTGTGCCAATATTGAATGGTATTTGGAACTGTTCATAATTCCCTCTACCTTGACTAAGGCCCCAATTCCAGCGGAAGAAAAGCAGCCCCAAAGCATGATGTTGCCACCACCATGCTTCACTGTGGGTATGGTGTTCTTTTGGTGATGTGCAGTGTTGTTTTTGTACCAAACATATCTTTTGGAATTATGGCCACAAAGTTCAACCTTGGTTTCATCAAACCATAACACATTTTTCCACATGCTTTTGGGAGACTTCAGATGTGTTTGTGCAAATTTAGCCGGGCTTGGATGTTTTTCTTTGTAAGAAAAGCCTTCCGTCTTGCCACTCTACCCCATAGCCCAGACATATGAAGAATACAGGAGATTGTTGTCACATGTACCACACAGCCAGTACTTGCCGGATAATCCTGCAGCTCCTTTAATGTTGCTGTAGGCCTCTTGGCAGCCTCCCAGACCAGTTTTCTTCTCGCCCTTTCATCAATTTTGGAGGGCCGTCCAGTTCTTGGTAATCTCACTGTTATTTTCTCCACTTGATGATTGTCTTCACTGTGCATATCTAATGCCTTGCAAATTCTTTTGTACCTTTCTCCTGACTGATAGCTTTTAACAATGAGATCCCTCTGATGCTTTGAAAGCTCTCTGTGGACCATGGCTTTTGCTGTAGGATGCGACTAAGAAAATGTCAGGAAAGACCTACTAGAACAGCTGAACTTTATTTGAGGTTAATCAGAGGCACTTTAAATGATGGCAGGTGTGCACTGATTCTTATTTAACATTATTTTGAATGTGATTGCTTAATTCTGAACACAGCTACATCCCCAGTTATAAGAGGGTGTGCACACTTATGCAACCACATTATTTTAGTTTTTTATGTTTATTTCCCCCCTAAAAAATTTCAGTTTGTTTTTCAATTGAGTTGTACAGTTTATAGGTCACATTAAAGGTGGAAAAAGTTATGAAATTATTTATCTTTGTCTCATTTTGTTACGTCACAGAAACCTGACATTTTAACAGGGGTGTGTAGACTTTTTATATCCACTGAATAGGTGTTATAGGACTAATAAAATACATTTTTATTTTAGTTTTTCTTCGCAAGGCAAAAATTAAAGAGATTCATTTTCCACTATGGTTATAATTGTGTGTTAAAATGTTGTTTTGCAACCTATATTAATAATAATAATAATAATAATAATAAATAGTAAAATGTGTCTAATGAAATTCAGGATGGAGGGAAAAAAAAGGAGCAAAAATGTATTTTTAATCTTGAAACTTTGGCTGGTTGTAGGAGGGTTAAAGCGGAACTTTACTCATAACAATTGATAACAAAAATTATTCTATAGCAAGGAACATACATTCCACATTAATAATTGTGCTACCAAAATGAGTGTGTGCTGTAAATTGCCTCCACCATTGTTCCTCTTTTTTCTTACCGGAGGCTGCCATTTTGTTAAAAATTCATAGTCCTGAGCAGCAGTTAAAGCAGAACCAAGCCTTCCTATCATTTACAGCCAAGGATGCTGCCATCTGTTAGATCCACATCTGCAATGGTGCTGCACATATGATTAGTTATAACAGCAGCCATTTGATAGTTTGACAGTTTGGTTGAGAACACAAGCTAATGTGACAGTTACATTCCTGGCATGTAATGGGAATGTAACTGTTTTTTTAAACTGTTAAATCAATGTGTTTAGTTCCGCTTTAACTTTTAGACTATCAGCAGAAAAGTTCCACTTTAATTGTTTTACATATTTTTTGGCAAAAACTTTTATCAATAAAATGGAACATTAGTCATAAAATTAGGTCTTGTTAGATCACTTCAGGCTGGCCCCTTTTGCAGGTATAGCTATGTAAAACATTGAAAATAGGTACTTATACTGTTTAAAATTCAGTAATACACTGTCTCACCCTGCTCTGCTCGGTTGCTTTCCATTTTTAGGCATTTTTAGGCACTGCCAAGTTTGAAGAGTACGATCTTCTGACGGCCTTACAGCAGAATTAAACCCTCCTATTTACAGCCAATGAAGCTGCTTCTGATTGATCTGCAACTGCCATGGTGCTGCACATGTGATTAGTAAAGACACCAGCCATTTGATGGTTTAACAGTTTGGTTGAGGACACAAGCAAATGTGACAGTTAGCAATACCTGCATTCCAGGAACATAACTGGTTTTTGAAACCGTTAAATCAATGGGATTAGTTCCCCGTATTGATTTAGTGCTGCTCAGGGACTCTGGGCTTCAGCAAAATGGCAGCCCCGGAAAGCAGAAACAGGAGTAATGCTGGAGGCAATGTACAGCACACACTAATTTTGGTAGCATAATTATTAATGTGCAATGTATGTTCCTGGTTAAAGAACATTCTTTTTTATCAAGTTGTTATGGGTAAAGGTCCGCTTTAATGTGTATATTGCATATCAGAGATACCATATACAAACTCTCACATGTGATATCCACATACTCAGGAGGAGAAGCAGAAAGTAAGGCCCAAAGCAATCAAAAAAAAAAAATATATAGCAGGGGGCAGACATGACAGGGTGAAGAGGGGAGACAATCAAGAAAGGGTTAGGTAGGAGGCTTTTAGTAGGTAAGAAATATGAGGCTTACCTAATTGAGGGTCATGTGTGGCTGGTTGGGGTCTTGAGCATCTTAGGGAGTGCTGCAGAGTCACTTGCGCCAATTGGAGATAGGCGGACAAAGGAAGAAACTTCCACTGGGACCTCCTGCAGTGAGGAGGTCAGAGTTTGACCACCTGCTATGCCAGATCCTGGTGGCAGCTGTTTCCAGAGGCACTGCTTGGCTGCAGGAACAGGTGCTGGGGGACAGCAGCAGGGGGGCAGGAGTTTCTACGTGCTCGGAGGTCCAGGCCTCTGGAGTGCTTCAGCCCCAGATCCTCCCCCAGAGCTTTTTGCCATGATAGGAGCCCCCAACAGGGACCCTTTATGCCCACCGGTGTGGCATTCATCTGCCTCGGCTGGTGGTGTGCCTGGGAGGAATCCTCTTCACCGGCAGAGCTCAGTGAGTGGGGTGCCTCTGTCAGTCAATACCTCTCCCCCACCCACTTTGTGGCACTTGTGGGACCATGCAGACTCCTCCTCTGATGAGGTGCCTGTCAGGTAGAGGGTTCAGCATTCAAGGTCTGTTGCTACTGCCACCAGACTGTTGCCATCTACGGCCTCCCTGCATCTCTCAGTTCCCTTTTTGGAGTTGTGTGAGGAGGAGCAACTCTGGGCAGCACATGTTATGTGCCCAGTGCTCCACCAAGAGGAAAGCCAGGACATCGGTGGGCAGGTCTTGTGCGAAGAGGTGGAGTTGAACACAGGACAGATCCTCAGCATCTAGGTCTGCTGTGCCTGGGGTGCCTCCGGTCATGGTGCAGCGTGAGGAAAAGGGTCGAGCAAGCTTTCCAGTTCTGAGGATGAGGAGATGTGCGGCCGCCCATGGACGGTGGAGTCCGGAACTTCTGCTGTTGGGATTTCTCTGTGTTCTGCTCTGAGGGATTTGTCAGGGGGTGGAGCTTACCCCCTGACTGCAGGTGCTGTGCCTGGTTTAGGTGCGGGAATGGTCTCTACCACCTAGGTGGTGGGGCTTGGGTACCGCCACGGTGGGGTTAGAAGCCGGTTTGAGGGACTCGCTCTCCGGTTTGCAGGAGTTACAGTGTCTGTTTGAGCCTGGTGTTCGGACCACTCGACACCTGTGGACACATGGATCTTGCCTTGTGGTGGGGAGGGGGCTGGTGTGTAGGTGTCCAAGCCCACAGGGTATCAGGGAGTTGTAAGTGTCCCCCCACCTGCATCCGGGTCAGGCACGGGTGGCTGCCTGGCCTCAGCCTTGGTCTCCGCACAGCTGGTTCCAAGTTGGGGGATAAGTCTGAGATGTCGGAGGATGTCAGACTCTGTAGTCCTCACTGACTCCACAAAAGTGTGAGGTCTACATTTGTTTTGAGGGCCCACTAGGAGCTCACTTGAAGCTAAAAGCACAGGAGATAATTTGGAAGGCTGAGTATGTTATGTGGAGAAGTTCACTCTCCTACCCCTTAAAAAATGTAATTTGAACAGATTGAAACTGGAGGAAAACAAAAAGGAGAACTAGGAGAAGCAACAGTATAGACTCATCCTGCAAACTTTCTCTAATTGGCTGCAGGCATTTGCCATTAGGTGAGTGTCATTGGGGAGAATAATCCTGACCATTGCTCAGCGTTCTTTTGTTACCTTGATGCCATTAGTGAGGCTCACAAGGTTTACGGGGGCACAGCTTGGCTTCAAGCAGTTCAGGAAGAGGAGAGCCATCTGTCTGTCCTTACATTGGGACCACAAGGACAGTAGCCTGTGGATGAGGCTTATGACTTCTGGGTGGGCTACCGGGCAGCTTTCTAAGTCGGGGGGCAGTGCTTTATCTACCTCAGCACAACCGGCTGTAAAAAGATGTGGCTTCTGCTTGCATTAAAATGAGGGATCCTATAAGTTTGGCGTGGCCTGCCTTTTCAAACACAAATGCTCCAGCTGCGGTGGCTTCCATACGCTGTCTAGATGTTTAAAGCAGAAGAAGGGATATGCCGGCAATTCTGAAGGTAAGAGGGAGGACACCAGTGAGGGTGGAAAACATACGGCTTTTTCTAAATAAGTACCCTGACCGGGAGGCTGCTTTGTTGCTGGAGACTGTTTTTTCTGAGGGTTTTCGCATCCCTTGTTCTCTAGCTTCTATTCCTCCGATGGAGTAGAGTTTATGTTTGGCCTTCCAGAATGGTGGTTTATGAGAAGTTGCAGTATGAAGTGGCCTTGGGCCACATGGGCAGCCCTTTCATGTCCGTGCTTTTGGCGGATTTGGTGATCTCTCCCCTGGAGGTAGTACCCAAAAAAGAGCCTCATAAGTTTTGGCTGATTCACCACCTTTCCTTCCTGAAAGGTGGGGGGGGGGGGGTCAGTCATTGATGCCATTGATCTGGAGGGGTGTACTGTGTCTTACATGTCCTTCAATACAGCATTTGTTTTGGTATGCCACTATGGGCAAGGTGCTCTTATGGAAAAATCCAATAATGAATTAGCGTTCTGGCTGGTGCTGGTTCACCCAGGCAGCTTTCCCTTACTGGACTGTCGGTGGCAAGGGGCGTATTACGTGGACCAGTGCCTTTCCTTGGGCTGTTCTATTTCCTGTACATTGTTTGAAATGTTCAGCTACTTTGTTGAGTGGGTGGTGCAGGATGCAAAAGTGTTTGACACAGTTCCCCACACACGGCTAATTTGTAAGGTAAAGTCTATGGGCTTGGAAAAATTTGTATGTAAATGGATAGAAAACTGGCTAAAAGATCGCATTCAGAGAGTAGTGGTTAATGATTCATACTCTGAATGGTCTAGGGTTGTCAGTGGAGTACCCCAAGGTTCAGTGTTGGGACCCTTACTTTTTAATACATTTATAAACGATATAGGGTCTGGGATTAAAAATCCCATTTCAGTCTTTGCAGATGACACCAAGCTGTGCAGTGTGATAACATCCTTACAGGATGTCTTTAATTTACAAGCTGACCTCAATGCACTGTTTAATTGAGCAACTGTGTGGCAAATGAGGTTTAATGTTGATAAATGTAAGGTTGTGCACTTGGGGGCTAAGAATGTGTATGCATCATATATATTGGGGGGGGGGTACAACTGGGGGAATCAATGGTGGAGAAGGATCTGGGAGTTCTGGTAGATCACAAGCTCAATAATGGCATGCAATGCCAAGCTGCAGTTTCTAAAGCGAGCAAAATCCTCTCTATAGACTCCAGAGAGAGAGATATCATTTCACCCCTGTACAAATCATTAGTTGTACCTCATCTGGAATATGCAGTTCAGTTTTGAGCACCAATTCACAAAAAGAACTGGAGAAAGTACAGAGAATGGCAACCAATCTGATAAGAGGCATGGAGGAGCTCAGCTATGAGGAAAGATGAGAGGAACTGAATTTATTCTCTCTTGAGAAGAGGAGATTAAGGGGGGATATGATCAACATGTATAAATACATCAGTGGTTCATATAGTGAACTCGGTGTAGAGCTATTCACCCTGAGGTCATCATAGAGGACAAGGGGCACTCTTTAAGTCTGGAAGAAAAGAAATTTAATCTCCAAACACGGAAAGGTTTCTTCACAGTGAGAGCTGTGAAAATGTGGAATAGACTCTCTCAAGAGTTGGTTCTGGCCAGCTCAGTGGATTGCTTTAAAAAAGGCCTGGATTCTTTCCTAGATACACAGAATAGAACTGGTTACTAACATTTATAGGTAAAATTGATCCAGGGAATGTCTGATTGTCTCTTGGGGGATCAGAAAGGAATTTTGTTTCCTGCAGTAGAAAATTGGATCATCCTTTGCTGGGTTTTTTTTTTTGCTTTCCTACAGATCAACTGTGGGTATAGGATTATAACTTATTTTTTTTGTAATGGTTGAACTGGATGGACTTTTGTCTTTTTTCAGCCAGACTAACTATGTAACTATGTCTCTGAGCTTAATTCAGTCATTCACTATCTGGATGATTTCTCTGCACAGGACTGCCTTCCTCCAATATATGTGCCATTCTGCTTTAAACATTGCAGCACATTGCTGATGGGAGCAGGGTTGTTCTGGAAGTGCATAGTTTTGCATGCCTCGACAGACCACCTTGCTGCTCCATGTAGGTGGGAACGGCTTGTAAGTTAAGTCTATGAGGCAGCTGATTTGGGACATCATATTTGATTTCCTTTGGCTATGCATGGCATTTTCTGATCTACTGTTGCCCACATGACCTGGGATTTGGTCAGGTCTGTTGAGTGGGTTAACAAAGCTCGCATAAAAGTTAACAAAGAGGTAGGCAGGTTTGTAATTCGGAACAGGGGTTGGTGATTCAGCACTTGGAATTGGAGGTCAACACTTGGCGATATCTTTGTGGTGATGGCGTGCACCTCAATGCTGTGGGGATGGACATGTGATCCCCTGGGGTTACAGAATGAGATACAGCAAGCTCTGAGGGTATGGAGGGGCATGCTAGGTTAAGGACTTACCCTTGTGTGCTGTAGCAGTTGTTGGTCTTTGGAGGCGGTAAAAATTTAGGCTAAACGAATAGTTTGGGTCCCATCGAAGGTATGGTGTCCTCGAGTGCATACATGTTATAGAATGTGGAGATGGAGTGCACTGCGGATAGTGTTTTTTCTCCAACCCAGTGTGTTGCGGCTGAAGACCTAATATGGTCAAAGGTTCTGCAGTGAATAATGGAATGTGTTTTGTGCCTTCCAAGAGTAACAGGCTTATCTGTTCTCTGACTCTCTGGCTGCGGTGGCCATTTTTACTTCAATTGTAGTTTGGTCTCCTTTCATTTACATAAAATGACATCTATTCTATATTAGTCAAGTGTTTTGGGAGTAATTCTAAGTATGTCCATGGTGTGTGTTAAAAATATCTTATTAATTGACAGCTGTGTGTAAAGAAATACAATTTCATTTACTTTCTTCATTTTTATAAAACTTGTGGCAAAAAATATGATCTTCAAAAGACTCATCATGCCTCTAATGAAATACATTAAAGTGTTTCTTTTGCAAAATGTGGACATTTTGTGGGGTTTTCTACTGTTCTGGAACTTCAAGGACTCAAGAAATGTAATATGTAGTCAGGAAATCAGATGTATTAATTATGACCTTTGAAAGTCTAAAGATGCTCCTTGGATTTTGGGTGCCTCTATGCGTCTAGGCTGTGAAAACGTTTCACATGCATGGTATTCCCATACTAGGGAGGAGTAGAACAATGTGTTTTGGAGTGTAATTCTAAGTATGCCTATGCCGTGAATGAGAAGTAACTTGTAAAAATTGAATTTTTGTGAAAAAAAACATATTTTATTAAATTTCTTCATTTTCAAAAAAATTGTGGCCAAAATTAAAAAAAAAAAACTCATTGTGCACTGTTATAATTTTGTATTTTTTTCACATAGTCAACACACAAAAAACTTTGGAAATGAAAACACTCACCATGCTTCTTACTAAATACTTTGGAGCGTCTACTTTCCAAAAATTGGTAATTTTAGAGATATTTTACTGTCCTGGCATTTTAGCCTCAATTAAATTACATAGGCAGTCAGAACATCAGGGTTGATAAATTTCAAATAAATATACCATAGTTTGTAGACCCTATAACTTTCACAGTATATAAATAATAGATACTTTGGGGGTTTTTTAATAAAGAAATGTAGCAGAATCCCTAAATGTATGAAGAAAGATTATTTATTTGCAGTGTTATAGCAGAAACTAAGGTAAGCAGTTTTTTTTCTAAAATGTTACTTTGTTTCCTTTATATAATAATAATAATAATAAATGGTGATTAATTACCACCAAAAAAGCTATATCTGTCTAAAATACTGATATAAAATGTATTTTGGTATATTGTTTCATGACTGAGTAATTATAAAGTATCACAGTGCTGAAAACTGAAAAATAGCAGGAAGGGGGTTTACCATGGCAGTTTTCAAGTGGTTAGAGTAAAGCTAAGGGCTCCTGTATGACAGTCTAAAGAAGTACCATATCCAGTCACTATGTTATGCACAGGCCTTATAAATTACCAGAAAATGTGCTCTTCCTCCAGATACTGCATCTCACAGTGCTGTCAATCCAGATAGTAGTGGATGGGACTAGGTGTGGCAAGCTACTGACTGACAAGCTACAGGCTTATGAATCAGCAATGGCAATGCTGATAGTTACTCCTCCTGCAAAATTATTTTAATAAATCAACCCCGTTGAAATCATGAGTTTACAAAAGCGAGTTCTTGGTTCTAAGACTGTGTTCTTTTATTTTAGGTTGAACAAGTGGTAAAAGCTACACTGACATGCAAATTACATGGAAATTATGTGAGTATAAAAATATTTACTACTCTCTCAAAACATATAATAGCTTGTATACTGACCCTTATGAACAAAACATGGAAATGCCATTATTTTAGTAAATATCAATTGCTAAATACATTTCCTTATCAGAATATAACAGTCTTGTGACTTCTCTCAGTGTCCAGGTGAGCATCGGTTAAAGCTTGTAGGAAGAGTTTTTATTCTCCTCTGACTATCCTAGGAAGTTGCATAACCCCTGACCCTCTGTCTGGACAGTGCTGATTGGCCCTGTGCTGATCACATGCAGCCTCCCAAAAAAAAACTCCCTAGCCATTCACACTAAACTGAGCATGTGCAGAGTGACTCCTAGAGCTCTGTACTATCAACAGATGGATTGGGGACAGTAAAAGAAGGGGAGGATCAGAGAAAACAAGATCAATTAGCCTTTTCACACAAAGTGGAGGATTAACCCCTTAGGTTCCACAGTGAGTATAACAGTCATGCTTTACTACATATACATACTGATTTTACCATTGTGGGTTTAGTAACACTTTAACATTTATTTATAAAATTCATAGTTTATCGCATTGCTGTGTGAACCCACTTTTCTCCTTCTGGATATTGTATACTGTTCTAAAAATGATTTTGACCCTCTTGGGTTTATTTACTAAAGCTGGAGAGTGCAAAAATCAGGTTCACATCTGCATAGAAACCAATCAGCTTCTAACCTCAGCTTGTTCAATTAAGCTTTAGCAATAAAACCTGGAAGCTGACTGGTTTCTATACAGAAGTGAGCCTGATTTTGCACTCCCCAGCTTTAGTAAATAAACCCATCTGTGTCCTCCACTATTCAGGACCAGTCCCTCCTCCTCCCTGTTACTGTATTCTCATGTCTGTAAACTCAATGTATTGCCCCTGAACCTGCCACAGACCCCAAGATTCACTGTCATTTAATGCCCTTAGACTTGCTGTATTCACATGCAACCCTTTTAACTGTATTTATATATCCTATACCTACTGTATTCTCATGTTTATGAGTTGAAGTATACATTTTTTTTCAAGTCCACGATGGTTTGCGCAAAAACTAAACACCAAAGTGTACAAAAAAGCACAAAAAGTGCACTTAGAGTGTGCCCTCCTGAGAAGGAAGGACCCCTGGGGTGCAGGACTCCTGACTGGGGCAAGGCACACCTAGGTCCAGCTATCCAAAAGGCCCTGTGAACCCCTCTCATCATGGTCAGCCAATGTCAACCAATGAGTACTAGGTGAGGGGCTCTCCTGCAGAGAAGCCCCCCAAGGCAGGGGAGGAAGGAACCTAAGGGCCACACATTCTTCCCCTAGATTTCAGGGTAGAACCTTACAATTCAAGTGAAAAAAAGCACACATATAAGTGTAAAGAAAAATAAATACAGGAACATTTTAAAAAGTACCAGTGCAGGCGCATTTGCTAGCCCTTGTGGCCTGGTAACAAAAATTGCCATGGTCTCAGGCAAAAGGCCTAGCCCATGGGGTATAGCACAGAAAAAAGCTTTAGTGTTGTGGCCTAGTGCAGTTCAGTATAACTAAATGTAAAACTTTCTTTTTAGTTTTGGATAGAGTGGAGAGGGATTAGAACACCTGTCAGGTTTTTATTGCTTTGTTTTTGTTTTTAGTGCCTTCATTAGGAAGATTCACTTTCTCTATTTGTCCTGCTTATCATTATCACCAAGAGTATAAATGAAAGAAATCCAAAATTGTGGGTTGTCACCCCAATAGAGATAGAGGGGAAATCTTCCAATAGGAATACCAGTTCCGCGACCCTGGTAACAATTAAGAATTCTCTCACTTTCAAGGGATTTCATCTCACTTCCTGTTTTGGCTATGGGACATGAAGGGAAAGCTCCCCAATGGGACACAGAACAAACTGACAGGAGTTATAGCCCTCCCTTGCTTCATCTGGAATAGAAAAAGATTTTGCTTTTAATTCTACTTTAATTTTCTGAACTGCTGCCAGACTTACTATGCCCATAGAATCCAACTTACTGAGTCCACATTCTTTACATTGACTCTTCTAGCATGTATAAAGAGTTAGGAGGTATTGCTCTGTCACCTTCTAGCCCAGGGGTGGGCAAACTTTTTGACTTGAGGGCCGCAATGGGTTCATATATTGGACCCGGGGGCCGGACCAAGAGTAGATGAATGATGTGTATGTGTCATCCATAGTAAGTATAGTAATATTCCCCCATAGTAAGCATAGTAATTAATCCCCCATATAGTAATTCATCCCCCATAGTAATTCATCCCCCATAGTAATTCATCCCCCATATAGTAATTCATCCCCCATATAGTAATTCATCCCCCATAGTAATTCATCCCCCATAGTAATTCATCCCCCATATAGTAATTCATCCCCCATAGAGTAATTCATCCCCCATAGTAATTCATCCCCCATAGTAATTCATCCCCCATATAGTAATTCATCCCCCATATAGTAATTCATCCCCCATAGTAATTCATCCCCCATATAGTAATTCATTACCCATATTAATTCATCCCTCATATAGTATTTCATCCCCCCCACAGTACTATTCCCCCCCAAGTAGTAAGCCAAGTTCTCCCCTGTGTCAATTCACTTACCTTTGCTCCGCGCGTTCCTCTCGCCGTGTTCCCGCGCCGTTCCAGTCTTCAGGGCGGACTGTGAGAGGAGCCTAGCTCCCCTCACGTTCGTCACGCTGCCCCGCCTACACACATCCTGACAGCCAATGTATCACGCTCCGCGGGCCAGATTAAAAGGTCCGCCGGGACGTATACGGCCCGCGGGCCGTAGTTTGCCCATTGCTGTTCTAGCCTCATTTTACTGCATCCTCCATAAAACAGTCCTTAATTGGAAACACGGAGCTACTTGAGGTTTTTTTTTTCCAGTCATTTTGCAAAAGAATGTAGGTCAGACAGTTCTGCAGCTTATTTGGACATAAATCATTATGGCAACATCAAGCAGATAAACAAGATAAACAATAATACAGCCAATTCCTTACAAAGACTAGCTACACCACCATAAATACTAAATATTATGTGAGAATAAAGAAGGTATAAAAATGCATAATAACCAACAATTCAGAATTAAGCACAAATCAGCTAGCAAGGAACTCAAATGTAGTCTCATGCTGTTGTAATTGTAATTGTGTTAGCATGTAAAATTATATGACCAATACTTATAACTTAACCACTTACTCGCCACCGTATAGCAGATATACTGCCATACAGTGGCACGGGTGCACAAAATCATGTATATATACGTGATTTTGCATTCCCAGGAAGGGGGCGCGCATGGCCGGGGCGTGGCCCCGGATGTCAATCACCAGGTCCAGGCCTGTGATTACCCGCCGTCACCCGGTGATTACTGACAATCACCGACGGGGAGGAAGACTGTTTTGTTTACAGTCTTCCTCCCTGTCAGCTCGGGCACACTGCTTGGGATGGCTGTGCACAGCACAGCCATTCCGATCAGTATGCTTACAGTGATGCACACACTCCCCGCTCCCTAGTAAAACACACACAGCACACAGGTAACCCTTTGATGGCCCCTCAAATTAACCCCTTTCTGTCCAGTGTCATTAGTACAGTGTCACTGCTGTTTTTTAGCACTGATCACTGTATTGGTGTCATTGGGGATGTCAGTGATACCAAGTCAGTTCCCTCTCAGTGTCAGACTGCCCGCCGCAGTCCTGATAAAAGTTGTTGATTGCCGCCATTACTCGTAGGGGAAAACAAATTCCAGTATCTATACCGCCATTTGTAAATGCTATAACTTTCCCGTAAACCAATGAATTTACACGTATTGGGATTTTTTTTTAGCAAAGACATGTCAGAATACATTTTGGCCTAAATTTATGACAAAATGTGATTTTTAAAAATGTTTTACTTTTTTTAATAGCAAAAAGTCAAAAATATTGTTTTTTTTCTCAAAATTGTCAGGTTTCTTTTTGCTTATAGCACAAAAAAAATCGCACAGGCAATCAAATACCTCCAAAAGAAAGCTCAATTAGTGGGGAAAAAAGGACATAAATTTCATCTGGGTGCAGTGTTGCATGACAGCTCAATTGTCAGTTAAAATAACACAGCGCTGTACAGTACAAAATGGCCTGGTCAGGAAGGGGGGTAAATCCTCTGGAGGGCAAGAAAGATTACAGGTTAGCTGTTACTAAAAGTAACAGATACATTCTTTTACGTTTTATAGGTCACCTACATACCAATCAGCTTACTAGCACCTGATAGGTAATTTTAAAATCTGGTCCAGCTCTGCAGAGAAAGAGTCCAACATCTGGTGCAGCTCTGCAGAGAAAGAGTCCAAAATCTGATGCAGCTCTGCAAAGAAACCAATCAGCTTCCATGTCTTATTTTCAAAGCTTAATTGAACTAGCTGAAGTTAAAAGCTGATTGGCTCCCATGCACAACTGCACCACACTTTGCACTCTCCAGTTTTAGTAAATCAACCGCATAGTATTTAGCAATTATATTTTATCTTGTTATTTTCATTGTTTCACATAATAATCTTGCACTCTGTTGCAATATTATTATCCATAGCACCTCATGCTTGTATAAGGTGTATTTGTTAGTATTTTTAGATTGCTAAGTTAACCACTTGCCCTCCAGAGGATTTACCCCCCTTCCTGACCAGACCATTTTTTGCATTACAGCGCTGCTTTACTTGAAATGAAAATTGTGTGCTCATGCAACGCTGCACCCAAATTACATAATTACATTTATGTCCTTTTTTTCCCATGAATTGAGCTTTCTTTTGGTGGTATTTGATTGCCTCTGCATTTTTAATTTTTTGTGCTATAAAAAAAAGACTGACAATTTTGAGAAAAAAAAACAATATTTTTGACTTTTTGCTATTAAACATGTGCAGTAAAATGTATTCTGCTACATATCTTTGCTGAAAAAAAAATCCCAATATGTGTAAATTGGTTTACGTGAAAGTTATAGCGTTTACAAATGGCAGCATATCTACTAGGATTTTTTTTTTTATTAGTAATGGTGGTGATCAGTGACTTAAAGCGGGACTACGAGACTGCGGCGTGCATTCTGACACTGGGGAGGAACTGACTTGGTGTCACTGACATCCCCAGTGACACCAATACAGTGATCAGTGCTAATAAAAAGCACTGATACTGTACTAATGGCACTGGGCCAGAAGGGGTTAACATGTGGGGTGATCAAAGGGCTAACTGTGTGCTGGGTGTGTTTTACTAGGGGGCTGTGTCTGTCTGCTTCACTGTAAGCACACTGCTTTGCGTGGCTGTGCTGTGCACAGCCACGCAAAGCAGTGTGCCGGAGCTGACAGGGAGGAGAACTGTTTTGTTTACTAACAGTTCTCCCCCCATCGGAGATCCTCAGCAATCACCGGGTGCCGGTGAGTAATCACCAGCCAGGACCTGGTGATTAACAGCTGCAGCCGCAAATGGCAGCAGCTCTAGTACGCTTAGGTGCAGGTCTGTCTCTTCTCCCTACTGTGGGTGAACAGGCACAGCGCAGTTCCTCTTAGCTCCCCTCTAACAGCTCCAGTCCCTTAGATGTGAGGTGCACATTCCCTGGACTGCCCCTAATCAAGACCAGTTTGCCTGAGAAAATAATAAATCTCGCCTCCTCACAGATGCAGGGATTCATGGGAATTAAAGTCCACAGCCTTCCAGCATTTATTAGCAAGCATTGTCCAGTGCCCCTTTAAGAACTACACAGTTGTCCAGCCTGCTTTTGTCACTGCCAGTAGATAACAGGAGTCCCAGCGCTATAACTTCAGCCAGGAAGATAGGGGAATGAGCAGCTGCTTTAGTGAGTCTCCTTTTCCCTTGGCTAATATTGCAACCACGTATATGGTCCCCATGAAGCAGTCAGTGGATAGCTGGCTCCTGGTTCTCAACCTTCTGCCTGATATTCGGTGGGGCCCAGTCCTTAAGGTGGTGCACATAAATACTATCCCTTTAAGTAGATGATTAGTCCCTCTCTCTGGTAGCAGCGATAATTCAAACAAAGCAAGTGGGCGCTCACCAGTCCCCTGCACACAGCAGACCCTGATCTGGACACTTGGCTGTTAACGGTGGCTATGCACTCAGGCCAAATTGTCCCCTTGATTTCTCTGACTCCCAGCTGTCCAGTTCACAATCTCAGGCCTCATGATGCAACTAGAAAGTGCACACAGTGGAGCATAGGTGTGCACCACTCTGGTCCCCTCATAGCAAGAGAAAGTCCTTTCCCAACAGCCTGGGAAAACTGACTCACTCTCCTCTCCTCCCAAGGAGTCTTCTTCTGGGGGCTGTAGTCCATTACCCATTCACTCCCAAAGCAAGGTCTTTCCCCCAGACTACATTTCCCACAGTTCAGTGCCACCTGCTCCAAAGCCTCTCAAATTGTTCATGCCTGCTGGTATATACAGTAGCTGCAATACAGTATCCTTATAGTTGCTTTCTCTAGCACCTGGTTATGCAACGCTGAATGCTACTGGCTCCAGCTCTCTCATTGCTACTTCCAGTCTTCAAGGAAAGAGTAAACAGTGGATAGTGCAGTCTCCAGCCAATCTGTGAGCTGGAACATAGACAAGGATTAAAAACTGAAGAAGCTGCATACTCAGTAGGTGATTAAATCAGCATAAAAACTGAGGGTTTAAGATCACTTTAATTATATGATTATTATAGATACCTTATACTCACATATTTGTTATTTATAGCAAATCAGCTAGTATTTTGGTAAGGGATTGGTTGTGTAGCTGTTTAGATGGTTTTCTTTCTCTGATGAACGTTTAGTTTAATGGTTCTTTTTCTCTTGGGCCACATTCAGGCAGATGTTGTCAGGTACTGATCACCCAATTTATTTTGGCAATAATAAGAACACCCATATATTAGCTGATAAATATTAAACAATAGGACAATAGAAATGATATCCAAGAAGATAACCAGGCATAACAGGAAGTGGTAAAAATCCATCCACACTCCTATTATAGGTATAGAAGGTCTAACGTATGTCCTGACTACAGACAGAGCTCCCATACGTTGGCAACGACACCCACAAAATATGGCAAAAATATAGCCACACCATTTTTACACTAAGGGTGGCCATACATGCTACAATCTGATTGCACAATCCCTGTCCTTCTCATTTAAATGTAACAAAACTATGTATTATGAAGACAAACCTATACAATTAAATCAATTTCTATTCAATTGCACAGGCTCTGATATTGCATAGTTGTTGGTAGATCTAAAGGAGATTGTACAACCACACTGTGCAATTTATGGTAAACTTAACATTAGCATTGATTGCATCATAGCAAAGCTCTCAAGAAAGATACAGATTGTTAAAAAAATGTTGCCTATCTGAAGTCCCTTTCAGACAGGGTGGACTCCATCCCGATCAGCAGGGGATTAGCTCACAGATTCCCTGCTGATTAGAGCAGAGCGGGCGGATGACACATCCTTGTCTGCTCAGTTTCGGCAGATCATGGGCATAGCCCACTCTGCTCTATGGGCAGCCAAGAGTGAACAACCTCCACTGTCCATTTACACCCAATCCGCCTAAATGGAAGAGGATGGATTCCCTTCCTTTTTTGTTTTTTTAAACAGGCATACGTTATTAAACCTACCTTGTGAAACGTGCCTTAGTGTGTGTGTGTGTAATTGGGTATATATAGCCTGACTAAAGAAATCAACTGGATGCTATTTGCAACACAGTATTATCATTTAAGAATTAATGCTGCACTTGTATTGTTGATGAATCTGAAATGCTTTACTATTATATAAGTTGTAGAACCCATGTTAATACATATCATATTTGTTTGAATTGTAGGCCAACAGAACTACCCTTTTTGTGCAGATAATTAATATAAATGATAATCCACCAATATTCAAGCAGGATGTTTACAGTTTTCTCATCTCAGAGGTATGTAATTATAAATGTTCAAATTGTTTTATTAATAGCTTAAATTACAAAAAACTTTTGTAGTATAAGTAAACATATAAATAGACATTCATTTCAAAATGCAGTGTTATAGAATAAAATTATTTGAATACATAGTTTTATATAAAATGAGTACTTAGTGTTATGATTACCTTTTTTATGGTTATTCTCCATTCAGAACTGAAAATAATGCCTGGAGCAAAGCTTGTCTATTAAAGGATCAATATAAAATAACTGTATTCTAGTAATTGTATGGGGATAAAACATGTAATCATAGTACTAAGTACTGTATATGAATTTCTTTTTTTATTTCACATCTCTTTATTTCAAAGTGCTTTCATTTACATGCAGGCCAAGCAGTCCAGGAAAGCTGATTGTTACAGGGGTTGATACTAACTATATAACACTGGTGGGGGTTAGTGATAAGTGAACTGGGCAAAGTTCAATTCATGGGCCATTCCTTGCCTCCATCAAAAAAAGCAGAAAACTGTGAATTTAAGGAGTAACTCCACTTTTGTGGAAAACAAAATTTTAAATAATATGTGTAACACCCTGTCATAATACAGTTTGCAGGATGTTAAATGGACACAAGATGGCAGTGTCCTGCAGCCCAGTTATACAAACTCTATTGTAAAGCTCCATGGGATTCATAGGCTGATTACAGGATTTCACTATCTAACAGGAAGTTAAAGTGGTTGTAAAGGTTCAAGGTCTGGGGGGCGTGGCCTGGCGCGACATGGAGCAGGTCTCAAGCAAGCAGAGCTCTGCCGAAGATTTATCCTTTCAACTATCCTGTGCATCACACAGCAGCCTTTTTGACCAGATTTATCATCAAAAGGTCAGCCTAGTAGCACTAATCATGTCTCCCCCTCAGAAAATAGTGGATGCCTGTGCTAAGCTGGACAAATACAGACATAAAGAACGGGATGTGCCAGGGAAAGATGGCGGCTCCTCTACTGGTCAGGAATCCACATCAGCAGAGACAGCTAGGGTGTTGGAAGCTATCTCGAACTGCCAAACATCACTTACATCTAAAATAGAAGAAATTAAGGTGGATATTTCCCTTATTCAGCAGGATCTCCAGAAGCTCTCCGGGCCCATGTATCTGAAGCGCAGGATAGGGTGAGTCATGAGGAGGATGCCCTCCCCCCGCTGCAGGACTCCTCTGAACATGCACGCCATCATCTCTCCCAATTGCAGCAGAAGCAGGACGACCTTAAAAATAGGATGAGGCGTAATAACCTCCACTTTGTTGGCCTTCCTGAGGGCGCAGAGGGAAACAATCCGGCAGGATTCCTGGAAACCTTCTCATTTCCACCTATGGTAGAGAGACCTTCCCAGCTACGTTGGTAGTGGAGCGTGCCCACCGTATGCTGGCTAAACCATCTCCTCAGGGAGCCCCGCCATGGGTCTTCATTGCTAAATTTCTTAATTGCGCACATCGGGATGCTATATTACGCCTTTCCAGGGTGAATGGTAATATACCTTTTGATAACATGAAAATTGCTGTTTTTCCGTATTTCTCTGCGGAGATACACCATCACCGCAATAGATTTCTAACTGTTAAACAATACCTTAGAGTCCACCATCTTAAGTATGTTATGCTGTACCCAGCACATCTCTGTGTGGTTGGAGAAGACTGTGTACACTTTTTTGAGGAACCGGAGGCTGCCAATGCCTTTATGTGATGTAACTAAATGTACAGCCGGTCTAGACCCTTTCGGGGGCCAAAACTATTGAAACCTAGGAGGGAGAAAGGGGAGCAAAGGTTAAGGTTAAAGACTATACCCGAGCAAGTTAGAATAATCTATATTTTACATATGCATAGTGTAGTCAAGATAACTATAATAAGTGAGAACTAAATGCCATGTCTCAAAACTCTATCGTCCTGGAGGAAACATTTTTGCTCCTGTATGTAAGGAGAGTGTTGCAATAACATATGGCTTCCACTTTCAGAAGTACTGTCTGCTCTGTGGTTGGAGTATGATGAAACTAGGTGGAGTTTATCCAGATGTAGAAGAAAGTTGAGATCTTGTTTTAAGTCAGTTAGAGTTGGGGGTGGTTGGAGACCCATTTTTCAATATGGCCCTTCTTGCTACCAAGTGATAAGTAGATATCCATGGTTTGTTCCTTCTAAAAGCCAGGAGCCGAGAGGAGACAGAACCTGTACCTGGATGCTCCATATTGCCAAACAGAAGAAGTAGCGGATCTCTGGACAGTTGGAAGGTGGTGACGAAAGATATAAAGCTGATCACTTGTGTCCAAAAGACTGATATGGACAGGCAGAGCCAGAATCTGTGGTGTAAAGAAGGTTTGGGAGTATTGCAGAGCGGGCATTTGGACGCTGCAAGATTGGATTTCAAGTATCGACAAGGCATGTAGGCTCGGTGCAGGATCTTAAATTGTTGTTCGCGCCAAAACTCGTTGGTGTTGAAGGCGCATGTGGTGTTGAAAACTGATAGAATTTGATCTGCTGTAAAGGTATTATCAAATTCCTTAATCCAGGAGATCACTGAAGCTTAGGTTTCCAAGGGTTTCATATAGAGAAGATTTAGTGGTGTATAGATGCTCGAAATCTTGTACTTTCGGTGTTGTGCCAATACATCTATTATCGTGGTGGAAAATCTGGTGGACTTGATCGGTGCCACAGTGTTGACATAGTTCCTCACTTGTAGTATATAGAGGAAATGGTGGGAGGGTAAGTTGAAAGTATGTTGAATATAGTATAGAGGCTTTGGTGATCCGGTAGATGTGTCAAAGAAGTGCTGTACAAGAGTAAGGTCCTGTGTTACCCATGTTCCATAAGCTACATGCTGATGTGAAAGGGGAAAAGAGGGGTTGTTATGAATGGGAGGAAAGCATGAGATCCACAGAGAAACTCCCAACTTTCATCTGACTTCCCTCCATGTAATAAGAGTGTCACGGATGAGGGGGTTATGTTTTAGGTGAAGCGGAAGTGAGTTTACATTTCAGTGTAGGAGAGCCGTGAGGTTCAATGGATGAACCATAGTGGATTTGAGCTGGAAATTGGAGTATTTAGATGCTTGGGTAAGCCAGTCTAAGCAGACACGTAACAGGCATGAAAGATTATATATTCGTATATTGGGGAGTCCGGATCCCCCCTCACCCCTCGGAGGATACAATTTGTGTAGTGCAATGCGAGGACGTCTACCTTTCCACAGAAATTTGGATATTGCCTGGTTTAGTTTCGTGCAGTCTCTACAACTGCTGTTTCTAGAAGACATATACATAGCCACCACGGGACATCCTGCTGCACAACCTCTCTTGAATATTGGGGACAGCTCTTCATCTCTACTATTTTGGGTGCTATATATGTTTATAGGACATTTGTCATATGTCACCCACACACATGGAACTACCCTCTCATACCTCTCCCTCCTCTACACTTCCTAGAGGGGTGCTCCTGGACCACCTTTGCGCTATATTTCATGCCGTAAGCTCCTTCCATATGTTCTTCAGCAGTACCACATGACCAGTGTTTCCTCCCCTATGGGATGGATGCGTGCTTGCTGGCTCCTGAACCTACCACCTTGTCTCGTTTTTCAGAGATTATTCGTCTTCCTAGTTGTTTATTCTAGTTTGCACTTCCAGATTTTTGCTGCACTGTTTGGGAATAATGCTCGCACAAGTTGGAGTGTGTGCAGAGCTGGAAGGGCTAGGCTTTTTTACATTTTAGTGACAATGTATGAGATACATATGATCTGTTATTTTGTGTCTGAACGTCTGCAGTTGCGGGGATATCCCCCTATATGCTGGCCGCATTTAAATATCTGCTTAGCTCACTTTTGAGTGCCCTGACATGGATACACTGGCTCTTGAATATTTCTATGGCATCTTTATGGCCCAGCTAAAATGTCTCACTGGAATGTCCATGGTCTTTGTGATAAATTGAAACGAACTGCAGTGTTGACTTACCTTAACCCCTTCACGCCTAAGGGTAAAACAAATCTTAAAGCCTAAGCACAATTTTGCAACGTTGACATGTGTTAGTAAAACCGTACATATCATCACAACTACTTTGTACATCAGGTGAATTATACCTTGTTTTTTTTAGGACAAATTGAGCTTTCAGAGCTCTTCTTTTTCTCAGAATTAGACTCAGCCTTCAGCCACTGAGAGCCCAAAGTGAGTTGTGCAGGCCATAAATGGTTCGTTTATCGGCCAATTTTTCAACCGAAAAACGAAACATTGGTCCTTCTGTTGCCACCAATGATTGCAAAAATCGGCCTTTTTCACAAATTTTCCAGCATGACCGATAAATAAATGAGGACGAACCGTGAAAATCGGCCGATTCCATTGCCCCACTAACAGTGCGAAAATCCGCCGATTATTCTTTCGGACGAAAAATCGGCTGATAAACGAACCGTCTATGGCCTGCATTAGCCTCTCTGCTTGGTAGGTTTTTTTTTAATCACTGGGGAAGAAACATCTCAGGACTGGGGCTATCGTTTAAATTATGACTTGCAGGACATCTAGAAATGATTGAGATTGTGTTGTGTTGTGACCCTTACTTTATTATTATTAATATTATACAGGACTTATATAGCGCCAACAGTTTGCTCAGCGCTTTACATTATGGAGGGAGACAGTACAGTAACAATACAGTTCAATACAAGAGGGGATTAGAGGGCCCTGCTCCTTGAAGCTTACGATCTAGGAGGGAGGAGACAGTGGTACAAAAGGTAGCAATTAACTGTGGGGGATGGAGTGGTTGGAAGAGTAGAGGATTCCAGTATTAGCTGGGGGCGGGGGAAGGCTTCCCTGAAGAGATGGGTTTTCAGCGTGCGCCTAAAAGTGAGCAGAGTAGGCGATAGTCTGAATGATTGGGGTAGGGAGTTCCAGAGGATGGGAAAAGCCCTGGAGAAATCCTGGAGACAAGCATGGGAGGAGGAGACAAGGGAGCTAGAGAGTATGAGGTCTTTCGAGGAGCGAAGAGTATGGTTTGGGTGGTATTTAGAGACAAGATCGATGATGTACTTTGGGGCAGTGTTATGAACGGCTGTATACGTCAGTGTTAATGTTTTGAATTTTATTCGTTGGGCAATGGGAAGCCAGTGGAGGGATTGGCAGAGAGGGGTGGCAGATACAGAATGGTTAGTAAGGTAGATGAGTCTGGCAGCAGCATTCATGATGGACTGAAGTGTGGATAGCCTGCGATGAGGTAGGCCAATGAGGAGTGTTAAATATCGTGACACTTATATTATTTAAGTGTCTGTCTTTAGGCGTTTGAGGCAAAGTGTTCTAGTGCCAGGCTGATTTAAAACAGTGTGACTTTTATTTAATTCACACTTGGCATCAAAAATGAATACAAAAGATAAAATAAAATACAGAGTAAAATATAACAAAAGTTGTAGATTATGGAAAAAGAAATAAGCTTTGGAGAAATGTCTAATCTCTTGCCTGTTCTATGACAACTGTTTCAGTCTTGGCAAGGAAGACAACAGGTGTATCAAGGCTTTGCAGGCCTTAAAAAATGTCAGTGCGTGTCAGCTGTATAATGTCTTGATGTATGAGTGTGAGTGAGTGTATGTATCTCTCTATCTCTAAGGCACATCTTATATATATTTTACCAGACCAGCCCACTAAACAGTTATTTCCTAATTCAGTGTGAGCTAAATGAGTAAACCCTTTTTTGTACTTCTTCTAAACTTATACTCTTAGTGTCCATATATGTAAACCTTCTAAACGTATATTCTTAGTGTGACATCTTCAAACCTCTTAGACGACAGAAATACATGATACTGTCATATGATATACAATGGCTTCACATATCTTTAGAAAGAGGCAATGTTCACATAAATGCATATAACCAACAATAATTGATACTAAACTTATCACACACTATTCCTAACTAATAAATTGATTATATGAAATAATTATCCAACTAACTATATTATGGATTAGACATGATTTTCTTTATAAAAGACATATCCTTTCTTTGTTCTACTACACATCAATATCTTTTTACATTCCAATTGCTATTCTTAAAACTAAGCTTATGACCTGCTGACCTCTTAGACATGAATATACCATGGTTCATCTTTAACACCTGTTTTCAAAGCCATCATACACACGCAGAGTTAAAATTACTTCTCAGTGATTTTGCTGTCATTGTGAAGGATATGAAAAGATACAGACGTCTGTTTTATGGTGAATTAATTTCTACAAGGAGGGAGTTACAGTAGTTGAGGAGTGATATAACAAGGGAGTGAATGAGTTGCTTAGTGGTTTCCGAGGTTAGGAACGGTCGTAGCTTGGAGATGTTGCGGAGGTGAAGTCTACACGAGTTTGTCAGCAATTGGACCTGGGGCTGAAAGGACAGATTGGAGTCTAGGATTACACCTAGTACCCTGGCGTGAGGGGTGGGACTGATGATAGTGTTGTTGATCTTGATGGAGAGGTCAGGGGGGGGGCACGGGCTGGGGGGAATACTAGGAGCTCAGTTTTGGAAAGATTGAGTTTGAGGAAGTGGAGTGACATCCAGTCCGATATGTCACATTGTAGGCTAGTGATACGATTGGAGACTGAGGGGGTGAGGTGAGGGGTAGAGAGATAGATTTGTGTGTCGTCAGCATAGAGATGGTAGTTGAATCAGTGGGAGTTTATCAATTGGCCAAGGGAGGAGGTGTAGATGGAGAAGAGAAGGGGTCCGAGGACAGAACCTTGGGAGATCCCAACAGAGAGAGGGAGTGGAGAGGAGGTGGCAGCATTATAGGTAACACTGAAGGAGCGCTGCGATAGATAGGAGGAGAATCAGGAGAGAGCGGAGTCTCTGAGGCCAAGAGAGTGTAGTTTTTTATTTGAGGAGGGGGTGATCAACTATGTCAAAAGCTGCAGAGAGGTCGAGAAGTAGGAGTACTGTATAGTGGCCAATGATTTTGGCGGTTAGTAGGTCATTGGTGAATTTGAGTAGGGCAGTTTCAGTGGAGTGTAGGGGGCGGAAGCCGGACTGTAAGGGGTCGAGAAGGTTGTTGTCGGTGAGGTGGGAGCTCAGGCGATTATAGACTAAGCGTTCTAGGAGTTTAGAGGTAAATGGCAGTAGGGAGGTGGGTCTTAAGTTGTTCAGGTCGGTGGGGTAAAGGGAGGGTATGGAAGTGATGTGCGCATGCTTTAGAGGGGAGGGGGAGGGGAAGGTACCGGTGGAGAGGGAAATATTGAAGATGTGAGTGAGGGAGCATAGGATGGAAGAAGAGGATGACCGTAGGAGTTGTGAGGGGACAGGGTCCAGGGGGCAGGTGGTGAGTGTGACGGGTGCGGCGTAAGACCCCAAAGCTTCTCACCAAACTCATGACCGAAGGACTAGCCAATCTAAAACCGCAATGTCATGTGCGTAACAATGCCACGCCCAGCTGCACCCTGCACAACGATTTTCCAGCTAATGGACTACAATCTGTGTACCTGCAGCCTGGACGCGATTGTTACTGGGTCAGGTTAATTACGCAATTAACCCTTCACACTGCCGCCACTACTTTTTTGTACAGAGGAAAAGGAAACTCAGCAATATCAGCAATACACCAGGATGATTGGTTAATCGTCGTTATCCCGCTATCTCCACAGACAGGTTATACAGAGGGTTAAACACTCATAGTAGCGCTCTTCAGCGGCAGGGATTCATAAGTTACATTCAAGAGCTATAGAAACAGTTCAACACTTTCAGAAAATAGGATTTATTACTAAAAAGGTCAAAAGGGTGCAGTAGAAATATTTACAGAAAAAAGATGTAACCTATATATATATATATATAAATGTACAGAGCACAACGGCACAGCAAACAGATAACAGAAAGAAGGTTAGGTAAATAAGTACTTGCCAATACGCCTTGGGTTAAGCGGTTTCAAGTCTGATTAGCTTAGAAGGGATTTCTGGTCTCGACTGCTAGTTTCGTTGGTTCATCGCAGGAGACTTTGCTTTCTCTCTGTCTGCTAGATGTTAAACGCAGACGGTCCTCACTTCTCTGACCACACACCAAACATAACAGCCTCTTTTCTACAAAAATTAATTGGTATCTTCTTACAACAGACAAGCCAATACCTTATTTGACAAAAGGATTGCATAGACAGCCCCTTAGCAATGTACACTGAACGCATTCCTGAGGGAGTGGGAAATCGGAGGAGAGAGACTGATTTGTTTTGGGGTGAGATACCAAAATGCAGATATTTGGAGCAGAATGGATGACCGCGCCCATCTCTGTGTTCATGATTGTTACACCTCCCCCCTCAGGTGGTTGCATGGGAGGGGACAGCAATTTCCCTCCTGACGCAACCGGCGTCTGCGCAGGCCCACCGACCAGGCCACAGGGCCACCATGCCCAGAGGTCTACCTTGGGGTGATATGGTGTCATTGCACTGCGGGAGAACCAGGTTCCTTCTGTTGTGCCGACCAAGTGAGTGGTCACAGGTGAGCACCAGGTGGCTGTGACTATCCGGATATCGTGGCGACTGCCGGTGTGCTCACCTGTTCACAAAACACTTCGGCTCAGGGGTGTCATCTGGTAACATATTGAGATGTAGCTTTTTGTTGAGGTAGAGAATGAGCTTTCCCTCTCCCATCTCCTTCCTCTGAACCAGGACTACATCTGACCCGAAGGTAGTGGCGCCTGTGGGTACCAGAACTTGACAGGTGAATTCTGGAACTCGCTGCCCGCATGGGTCCACAGGTTCCTTCGTCTAAGATGAACAGTCCTCTGTACCTGCTAGCATCCAGGACACCAGTTCCATCAGTTTCCTGTCTGCTAGGTCAGTCACGGGTCCAGCTGAGCCATAATAGGTACACCCAGGCGTCTTACCATAGCCAGCTGCATCCCAGACTGACGAAACCTGCTTTTTGGCTTGGGGAGTAGGCCAGGCCATAACTGCCTCAGTCTCCCCATTCCCAGACCTCTGGGGGTCTCTTTCTACCGGTGGTTCCCCAAGCTGAACCACTGACATGCCCCTCTGACAGTTACCATTCTCGACTGGCAGACTAGGCACGGGCAGTTTGTTCCTGACTAGTGACAGGGGCCCAAGTTGCTCTTCCCAGACAGGGTCGAACACCGCAAGGCCCCTAAAGTGGGCAACTGCACCCAGTTCCATTCCACATTGTAGGCCATTCCTGACCCCTGGGGAGGTGGTTGGTGCGTTCTCAACCCCAATTAGCTTTCCCGGGAATTCAGGAAAGTCACATGGGGTGGTGAAGGCTGACTCGTCCGGAGCCTCCTGGGTTAGAGATGGTGGCCCAGACTCTCTGCTCAGGTCCATGATGGTTAGACAGCGGGCCCCTTCCGGATGCTTCATTACCTCATGGCTCCTGGGTAGGGGGTAGGCCACAACCACAGGGCTGCGCTCAGTTTTCCAATGTCCTCCAAAAAGCCTGGTCATCTGATCCTGTTTGGGGACCGAGACTACCGGGGATGCCCAGACTGTAGCTGACCCCTGGATTCCAGACGGTGCCATTCCCTCTCTCTTTGGCCCGTTCAGTCTGCACCTCCTGTGAGATGAGGTTGTCTGAAGGCATGGGGGAAAGATACACCCTGTCGCCCAACTCATGAACAGCACGGTGAGCTCTCCCTGGGTTTTCCTGAACTCTGACACCATCTCTCATAGGCCTTGCCAGCAGCTCCTGTACCTGAATGGAAAGGAGAGGTGATTGGAGCTGAAGGCCGCAGCCCCCTCTCGGAGATCCGCTGATCAACTCCCATGAGGCCCCTCGCACTTCCAAGCCAGGTGTGCTGTCACTGCCTAGGACACATGTTTTTCTGCCTGGTGACACACCAGGACAGGTCAGATCATATGACATGCTTTCAGTCTTCCTGTCAGGCCTTTGTTTACCCTTCTTAACAGGGAAGCTCACAGATATTCACAGGTCCATTTGTGAATTGCTTTCCAGTGCTGCCTTACACGTGGAACTACAAGTCCCAGCCGGCTGTCCAGTACCATGCCCGGACAATGGTTGAGCGCTTATCAAGGGAGAATCCTCGGGGCCTGGGCAAGGAAGAGGCCTAGCCAGACCATCCCTTTGCTCAGCCCCCAGAGATTGTACCTCTGCCCCTTCACAGCACTGTGGGTGACCCCCAACAATGAAAATGCATAATTTTTATCAATGTCACTATCTTTGTCCATCACTGGAAACTTGGCAGCTGTGACCACAGCCAGAGTGACGTCCCTGTGCTCTGGGGACCCGGGGTTCTGCGCCTGTGGCTGGAGCCTCACCATCTCCAGCTCGTGCCGACGATCAGCTTCCCTCTGTGCCTGGCGTTCCTCTCTGTCAGCCGCTGCCTGGCTTTCCGCCACCTCTCTGTCAGCCGCTGCTTGGCGTTCTGCCACCTCTCTGTCAGCCTGACGTTCAAGGAACTGCAGGTATGCCTCAAGATCTGTCTCCATGAGGCGTTTCAGGGCTTCCTGCCTCTGAGGAGAGTCTCTGCTGGTTACAGGCACTCCGGTGCTGACCCGCTCAGGCGGTGGTGTGAAGATAATATTTGATGATACTCCAGTTTCAGTCTCTGTATGCCTCTCTGGCAAGCCCATCTCTGAGCCACTGGGATCGAATGTAGCGGGAACCCCATCATGGTCAAGTTCCCCCGAGTTCTGATCTGCTCGGATATCATACTCCAGTAGGTCCCGAATCAAAATTGGAGGAGAGAAACTGATTTGTTTTGGGGAGAGATACCAAAATGCAGATGTTTGGAGCAGAATGGATGGCCACACCCATCTCTGTGTTCATGATTGTTACAGTGAGGTGGGCTTCTGAGAAAACCTTAGTGACCTATTCGGTAGTAGCGAGGTCAAGATAGCGAAGTGTTGAAGTTACTAGAGTGAAAGCTGTTATTTCATGCACATATTTTCTTGTTGCTTTACTGTCATGTCTTCTCTGATCCTCCCCTGCTTCCATTGTCCCTGATTCTTCTTCTCATAAAGTAGAGTTTTTGGAGTCACTCTGCACAAGCTCAGTTTAGTGTGTAGAAAGTTTTTTTTTCTTTGGGAGGGTGCATCTGATCAGCACAGGGCCAATTAGCACTGTCCAGAGAAAGGTCAGGGGTTATGAAGCCTCATAGGGCAGTTATAGGAGAATGGAAACTCCTCTTACAACTTTAACCAGTGCTCGGCTGGACACTGACAGAAGTCCCAAGACTGCTATATACTGCTGATTAGAAAAGTTATTTAGCAGTTCATATTTAATAAAATAATCGTATTTCCATGTTCTGTGTAATGTGGGAGACCAGATATAGTGAATGCAGGGTTCTGGGTTTAGTAGCACTTAAAGGTGGTATCCACAGGGGTTGGGCTTCCAAAGAGGGGTCAAGAAAGACAGGGAACCTGAAAATTATTCAGTGGCCCTTGAGAGGGTAGTGCTACATATAGTATATACAATTACTATACAAGTCATATTGTAATTTAGTGTTATTAAAAAACTACCTTTGCTTTTCACTCTGCAGTGCTGACATTTTCTGTAATAGGCAATGCAATATGGCAACCTGGAGGCCTTCTGTACACAGTGTTTGTACAGAATTTCCACAGAAATGTAATGTCCTGCTTGTTTGACTAGCTCACTGATTTTCTCAGAAGTCTGCACTAAGATTCAAGTCAGTTTTTAGGCATCCTCAACAGAAAAAATGTAATTTTGGTCTCTTCTGTCATAAATGCTTCCTCCTGTCTGTCAGCTGTCATGTACACTGAGCCACACATGCACAGCTCAGTGGACATTTATGGCCCCGATCTGTGCCGCTGTGATGTGACTCCCATGTGCATGCGCATCGTGGCCCAGTCATTCAAACAACCAAAGGCACGGAACCCTGAAGGAAGACCGAGGGCGTAAACAGGAGCGCCAGGGACCCACCAGATCATTAACAGGGCAGCGCTGGAGGGCACAGTTTGACAGGTAAGCCTGTCATAATGTGCTAATATGTGATGCATACTAGCACATTATGGCATAATTTACCTGGGGGGCCCTAAAAAGAAGAAATGAAAGCAGACTTTACTACCACTTTAAAAGTATAAGTGAAAACAATCACTAAGATCTTGTATGAGCTTTAATACGGTAATACAATTGTATTAATAATTTTCAATTTTTTTAATCTTTTTTTAAAATATCACCCTATATGGAGGTCTCAGCCTCTGCTACTGTCATTTCTTTTGGAAAAGTTTTATGAATTATTAGTAAAAACTAGGCCCCTTTTTATACAGATTCAACTTCTCAGTGCGGATTTGTCCGCTGATCCCCGCTGAATAGATGGATGACAAGTCTGTGTCTGCTTCGCCTTTGCAGAGCAAACACGGACACAGCCCTCTGTCCTCTATGGGCAGTCGGATGTAAAAGGATTGACTGTCACTGAATCCATTAGATGGATGGGGAATGGAATCCCTGCTGGGAACTGGAAACAAGATTAAAAAGCCAAAACAAAAGGCTCACAGGTGAAAAGACAAAAGGACTAGGCTCGGCAGGGCATAGGCTCTCGACTCGGCCTACTGTGCCCTTTTATATACACAGGTGCAGTGGGTCTGACCCAGAGATCCCTCCAAAAGCTGAAGAAACGGGAAAAGCATTAACCCCCACCCTCCCGTCCAGGACAGCACCAATCTAGCTTACTGCAACCTGCCTACAGGTGTGTAGAAGCAATAATTCTAGAACCATTATATCATTAAGTCTAAACTGATGACCTGTAGGGGCTTTTAAATGGAAAATTGAGGGTACCAAAGTTTTTCACTGTTTAATGGGAGCATGCAATTTTAAGATTTACCTCATCTATTATATTTTACCAAAAGTATTGGGTAATATATTGCATTAGTGTGCCCTAAAAATGACTTCTGTATGTTTTTCTGCAACTTTGCACTGGATAAATCATTGACTTGACATTAACAAAATTAAACTACAACCATTGCATTCTCCAGAGTGTCTGCTTTCAGAAAATTGTTTGGGGCTTTTAAGGAATCTTCAGGCCTAAAATTATCTTTCAATCAAAATGACTCTAGCAGCGTAAGCCATCTTAGTGTGGGGTTTTTGGATTCTAAGTCATATGACGTGTAACAAGAGTAACACGTACAGGTTTATATTATTTCTCACAGTACCCCTTTCGCAATGCTGTCATCTTCATCCATTTCAAGACCTGTGGCATCTTTCTTCAGGTCTTTGCAATGGTCTAGTTCCTGGATATTTGCCTGGAAATAACACATTTGCACAGCTCAGCTTCACTGCTGCTTACTCTCAGTCTGTGACTAGCCAGTAAAAGTCCATCCCACCAATACAGCTCAATCCTTCAGCTGCTTTTCACCCTGTGACCAGCCAGTCTAAAAATCCATCATAAATTCATAGAGATTAGCTGTCCTATTGTCTCTGTCCTGTCAGAACAGAAAAAATGTACTGAACAGAGTGATTACTCAGGGATAAAAGCCTGAGGAAACGCTTTCTCCAGTCTGCAGCAGACTGACAGCATCATACTACTAGCATGTTCTTCTTGCAGTGCTTGTATTATGCAATGGCAGGAGTCTATTAATCTCTCCTAATTTGGAAATATATTGCAAGGTTCTTCCAGATCAGGTATTACTGGGGGTCCAGGTAAAATTATTACATAACATTGCTAAATATTGATTTAGTGAACTGTATGTATTTTTAAATTCTGTAATCAGGTTTATACCTCTTAGATTGTAAGCTCCCAGGATCAGGCCCTCCTAACCCTCTTGAATTGAACTGTATTGTTGCTGTATTGTCTCCCGTTATATTGTAAAGCGCTGCGCAAACTGTTGGTGCTATATAAATCCTGTATAATAATAAAATTAAATAATATTACTGCAATACACAATAGATAGACCACTGGTTAAATTTTTGTCTCCTTCAAGTTCAAAGTGTAACGCATATAATGTTCCTTAAGTCTTTACCAGTTAACGGTCCAATTGGTAATGCAATTGAAGCTGAAGATGCTGACAAGGATGTCCTCTACTATGTGCTGAGTGGCAATGTGGTGAGTAGCATATAATAATTGATATATCTGTACATGCACATACTATAAATGTCAAAGTTTAGTTTTAAATTGTATACTTTATGATGGTGTTGTATTATCTCTGTTACCAATATGTAATGAAACACATTGAAGAAAATGTCTTGCTTTTCTTACATATACTTATGTATACTCTTCTGATATTTTCTATTTCAATGGTTTTTATAAATTTTTTAAACAATATAAAGCAGAGGCAATAAAACACGCCCACACAGGGGCTATCAATTGCATAGATAAAAAAAATGCAAAATAAAAAAAGGAAAAACAGTGCTCTAACGCCAACAGGGCAAAAGGTATGCCCACGCAGGGGCTATCAATGGCACACAAGTTGCAAAACATTAATGTAACTGCCTATAACAACTAAATGCAGCTGTCCAGTCTCACCAAAAACAGAGAGAGAGAGAAAAAGGAAGAAAGAGGAAAGAAAAAAAAAAAAAGGGGGGGGACAAAGAGCAGGGGTCCAAGAGCGCCAATACCGAACGCCATTACATCCCCAGACTAGCCGGGGGGAGTGAGGGAAGGGCATATTGCAACCACAGCTCCCAGATTTTCAAAAATTTACATTGGGAGTCGTTGCAGATACTCGACATCTGTTCGTTGAGCATCATAGTAGTCATACGATCTCGCACCCCCTGAAGAAGGACAAACGGACTCCTCCAGGCCTGAGCAATTGTTCTAGTGGCCGATAAAAACAGATAGGAAGCCAACTTCTGCTGGTGAGCCAAGAGGCCCAGTATGGGGCAATGAAGCAAAGCATACCGAGCATCCCGGCGTATGGAGAGATGGAACAAGGTGAAAAGGAGGCCAAACACACGAGACCAAAAACGAAACAGTCTCAGGCATGACCACCAGATATGCAATACATCTCCACGATGGCCACAACCCCAAAAACATTGATCACTACAGGCAGCGTTAGCCCGGGCCAACCGAGCCGGAACCCAGTACCAATGAAACAATACCTTATAGGCTGCCTCCAGTGTGGTCGTATTAAATGAGAATTCAGCTATGAGTGACCAGGCCTTATTCCAGTCCTCCGGATCCACAGCCACTCACAGGTCGCGCTCCCAGTGAACAACATATGAAAGAGAAGTATGCGACGAGCGTCTGTTCAGAGCTGCATAAAGAAGGGATATAAGGCCCGGAGCGCCCGGATGCTGTTGGCAAAGCTGTTCAAAGGCAGATTTCTGGTACGGGAAAGCAGAAGTGCCCCGCAGCGAGAGCAGCCAGTGTTGCAATTGAAGATATCAAAAGAATTCCGCTGGGGGGATATTCCGGGATTCCCGAAGAGAGTTCGAGGTGGGAAAGGACTGAAAAATCAAAAAGTGTCGCACCTGCGAAAAACCATTAGTCACCCACCAAGAAAACGTCCCTGGGTGATCTAAACCCAGTGGGAAAAGAGGCTTGTTAATAATTGGGAGCAGAAAAGGTGACATCAGGCCACCAGAGTAACGCACCGATTCCCAGACTTGTAAGCCATGAAGTAACATTGGACTCAGTGCCATAGGGCGCAGGGCAGGGGGAAGGCATAGAAGCGTCGACAGTGCGATAGGGGCATAATTAGGTAGTTCCAACAGGACCCAGAGGGGGACGTAGGAAGAGGCGTGCAACATAGACAGCAGGGCAATCTGGCTCGCTTGATAATACTTTGTTACATTAGGCACCCCAAGACCACCCTGAAGTCTATGGGTAAAAAGCGTATTTTTGGATACTCTGGGGTGCTTATCGGCCCAGATAAAACGCATTAACTTCGCCTGAAGCAACCAAAGAAAATGAGGGGGAACCCGCACCGGGAGTGTGCGAAAATAATACAACAATTTCGGCAAGATGGTCATTTTCACCGAATTAACCCGTCCTTTCCACGACAGGTGCGGAAATTGCCAAGAATGCATAAGAGAGGATAGAGAGCTAAGCAATGGATAATAATTCGCAGCAAACAAGGAGTCATAAGTGGGGGTCAAGCGAAAGCCTAAGTATTCAAGAGAAGAGGAAGCCCATTTGTAAGGGAAGTGGGATTGTAGGCGCGAAACCAAATCTGAAGCTAAAGTAATATTGAGGGTGACAGTCTTATCCAAGTTGATAAGGAGACCTGAAATCAAGGAGAAGCGCTCAAGAACCTGTTGCAAATTAGGAAGCGTCGTCAGGGGGTTAGTAAGAGTCAGGAGGGCATCGTCCGCAAAAAGGTTCAGTTTGAACTCCTGTCCCGCGTAAGGAACCCCCGATACATTGCAATCGGTCCGAAGCGCCAAAGCCAGCGGCTCAAGCACCAGGACGAAGAGCGCTGGGGACAGGGGGCAACCCTGTCTCGTCCCTCGCCAAATAGGAAAGGGATCTGAAAAATACCCAGCGTATTTAACGGAGGCCGAAGGAGAAGAATACAAGTCCTGAATCCAAAAAAGAAGAGAATCCCCAAAACCCCAACGAGACAGCACAAACCGCAGATATTCCCAGGATAGAGAATCAAAGGCTTTATATATGTCTAAAGACAGTAAGAATCCCGGGATTTTCCGCTGTTGCAGAAAATGTATAAGATGGACCACCTTACGAACGTTATCACCCGCCTGCCTCCCGGGGACAAACCCTACTTGGTCCCTGTGGACCAGGCTACGCAAATATTTATTGATGCGAAAACTAAGGATCTTGCCCAATATCTTCAGGTCTTCATTAAGAAGAAAAATGGGCCGGAAGGCTTGCGGTTCCTGTACATCATCGGTCGTCTTAGGAATCCTGGCGATATGCGCTCTAAGCGCATCTCTCTTCTGATATTTTAAACAATGTTCAGAAACAGTTTTGAATGTTAGTGATTTTCCTTCTATTTACAGCCTAGCAGTTTCTGGTTCCTTCCCCACCTAATAGCTCCAGAAAGCATAACTGGCATTCCCCAGGTCAATTCTAGTGGTGTGCTCTATGTGACAGGTTATTGTGACATCTGGACTGCAAATTATATAGAGGAATTTTGTCTGTACACAAGAGAAGAACATATTGAATAACTACTATGTTGTTGGGCCAAAGACAATTGTCCATGCATACTTGGGGCACAGGTGCTGATATCATTTAGCATAAAGAGAGAGATCAGGATACTAACTGTAAGGAAAGTCATTAATCAGGGATAGGTTTCACTGAGGTATTAGAAGACAACTATTGTTAGGGAGCAGAAGATTGGGTGATCTCAGGGTGTGAAGTGTGGGATACAGGTTTCTATAACATTCATTGATGAACACAGCTTTTCTGATTCTTGACCATAGGGTTTATAGCATCACGTACAGCAGTAGGACATTAGGCAGAAAAAGAACACAGCACCACCTAAGGGCAGCCCTAACTGGTATAAACCCCCTCTCTGCTATAGGCAAGCCAGTTATTTCTGTCTAGTGTTTCAGGAGTAAGAACATAGTTCCCTGCTGGAACCTGTAGTTCCATAGCTTTTTTTTCTGTTTTCTATTTTTCTTGGATTTTTTCCTGCAGAGATCCTCAGTCAACAGCTGGGTTGCGTTGAGCTGGGCTGGGCGACGGGCTGGATAATCTAGATCCACTGGTCACCCCAACTGGCCAACGAGAGCATGCAGACCTTTAGCTATGCACTTGGTCGGCTGCGAGTTAAACGTCTCGCAGGGGCACATATGACCAGGCGCCAGAGTCTATGTGGCAGTGTTATCCTGGCCAACAGCCCTCCCCCTCCTTACTGTGGTGGAGAGGAGGCTATGTCATGGAAGTCTTACTGGCACACTCCACTAAATCAGTAAATAAATTCCCCCTCCTTTCCCTCCTCGGACACAATGTTGAGCGTGAGTACTCCCTGGGGTGGTCATTTCAACTCCTCCCCCCAGCCTCTGGTATTTCCTCCTGTCCCCCCTGGCCAGGTTCCCTCCCCTCCTCCTACCTCCCAGTCCCTGGTGCTTGGGACAAGTTTTCCTGACATCCTAGGGCAAGAAAGGAGCCTTGTCTGCATGGTGGGGGTCTCCTTCAGGGGTCCAGGAGGCCGCATTATGGCCGCCACATGCTTTACTGTGGCTCGCAGCCATATTCAGGTGAACAGGGCAGGTGGCCATTTTGCGGCAGACTTTCCCATTGACTTATATGGGAGCTGGCTGCGGAAGTGCATTTTCTTGGAGCCACATGGCAGTGGAGTCTCCCTCCTTTAGGGATCCTGCTGACCACTGAGCAGAATCGGTTGCCCACTCTATATTTACCATTGTTGGGTCAGCTTTGCATCCGGTGTTGACCACGGCCCTGGTGTCTCAGACACTTACAGAATGGGCCAAGGTTCTGCGGTAAATTTGTCCACCAGAAAAGTGGATCAGGTGTACATGGATCTGGCAGACCATTTGGTCCAGGGCTTTAAGTACATATGTGATGCATCCTTGGATGCTACTCTGCTCTTTTCCAAGTTCTCTGTCTTGGCGATGATGCTTCGGTGGGTGCTTTGGCTCAAACGCTCAAACGTTCTAAAAAGGCAAAGGTAAATCTGCCCTTCCAAGGAGAAAGTGTCTTCGGTGCTACCTTAGATGGCATCATCAGAGCCTCACAGGAGGCAGGAGTACATTTCTCCCATAGGCCAAGACGAGGATTAAACTGCGTTGGAAGTCTAGGCTTTCCTTTCATTCACACAAGAGTTTTTCATTCCCTTGTCTCCTCTGACAAGGGCTTCAATACCTTTAAGGCCCCTCATGGGTGGTGCCAAGTGCTCCTGGGCACACAAGTCCACCATGCCTGTGGACAAGCCCTCTTCAACAGAAAGGTTTTCTCCCTCCCGTTTCACTGGCCCCTGGACCTCCCTTATTCCAGGCTAGTGGGTCCACAAACTGCTTGCGTCTGGTTACAGGATAGAATTTCTTTCTTATCCACCAGAGAAATGTTTTCCCTTTGTCTTCTGCTATCATGCAGGGTGATGCAGGATCTGCTGCACCAGGGAACGATAGTCCCAAGCCCGACCGGTTCCAGGGATTTTACACCAACCTGTTCACAGCTCCAAAAAAGGACGGGGTTCGCCCGATATTTGGAACTTCATGGCCTTGAATTGCTTTGTGTAGGTGCAGAAGTTCCAGATGGAATCTATCCACTCGGTGGTGGTTTCTCTTCATCAGCGGGATTTTCTGGTGTCCCTATTACATTACAGTATTTGGGATATTCCCCTGCTTATTTTTTCTCAAAGGTCGCCTTCTTGGGCGCCATAAACTTCCGAGCAGCGGGTGTTGGAACTGGCAGCCTTATCCTGTGAATCTTCCTCGCTGGTCTTGCACAAGGATAAGGTGGTTCCCCGTCTGGTGGTTCTTCCTTTCCTCCAAAGATGATGTCAGATTTTAACCTGAACAGGGACATTGTCCTGCCTTTCTTGTGTTTACGGTCTAGTCCAAGCAATTCATGTGTGCCAGTCTGCTACAGCCTCCATCAGAGGTCTGATTCTCCTTTTGTTCTCACGGACAGTCCAAGAAAAGGCCTGGTGGCCTCCTCTGCTGACATGTCCCATTGGTTTTGGCAGACGGTTGTTCTGGCGTGTGGCATTAAGGGTCACCTCCTCCCTTCTTTGTTGCTGCATGCTCCACCAGGGTGATTAGTGCCTCCTGGGACCTCAAGCATTTGTGTTCAGGTTTACAAGGCAGCTTCCTGGTTGTCTGTGAACATTTTTAAAAACAAAGACATAAAAAAACTTACAAGTTGATGTGTTTGCACCTTTAGATGCTTGTTTTGACTGCAAGGTTTTGCAGGCCGCTGTTTAGGATTTCTTGTTTTTGGTTTGCCCACCTCTTCTTGAGGTACTGCTTTGGGGTAAAAGGTAAAAAATCAGAAGAGCTGTGTCTGTTAATGAATTTAAGAGAAAACTGGATTTTTGTTACTCACCATAAAATCCCTTTTTCTCAGTTTATTGACAGACACAGCACCCACCCTTATTTTTGGGGAGTTTATCCTTCTGATACCGCTTTGTTACTAACTGGCTTGCCTATAGCAGAGGGGAATTTGTACTATCTAGAGCTACCGATAGGTAGTGCTGTGTTCTTTTTTTGCCTAGTTTCTTACTCCTGTAGGTGGTTTTATTAACCCTATGGTTGAGAATCAGATCTGTATTTATCAATGAACTCAGAAAGAGATTTTGCAATAACAAAAATTCCGTTTTTGTGACATCTTGTACTAACTGTCAGGGGGATGGCATACCCTGCAAGTGCTCACCTAGGGAACAGGAACCAGATGGTTTTTGCTTCTAAGTTATCAAGAGGATAAATTGTTGTTTTAACCATTCTGATCAAATCAAAGAATAAAGAGTTCTCCTAGAGGAGCTGTCATCTCATGTGTGTCCTTCTGTAAGTGGTGTGTCTTCAATGATACTTAAAGTATATCTATAGCCAAATTATTTTGAGTTGTGAAGAGTTAGAACCTTTTATTGCTGTCTGTTCTCCTACTGGGGAGATTTGCCTTCTTTATTAATCCTGGCAACCATTGTGGGAGTAATAAAAGCCTCATCTTTGGTAGACAATGGTCTACCTCATCTTTGGTAGACAATGGGAGTAGTAAATGTCTTGGTGTCATTGGACAATAGGAAAATGCCCTGACGTCAGTGGTCAGTAGGAGTAATAGATGCCCTAGCTTCAGTGTGAGTAATAAATGCCCTAGTGTCAATGGTCAGTAGGAGTAATATATGCCCTGGCTTCAGTGGGATTATAAAATGCCCCAGTGTCAGTGGTCAGTGAGAGTATTAAAGGCCCTTGTGGCAATGATCAGTGGGAAGAATGGTTCCCCATTTCTAGTGTCAGTGGTTATTCGGAGAGATGGGACTCCTGAGTCAATGCATGGAATGCTGTCCCTTGTCAAAAGTCTTTGGTGTTCAATAGTGACTTACTTTGTAGATTTCATGTCTTGTACCTCTCTATCCAATAGTGCCTGTTACATTGCTGGGTCCTAAAACACTCCATGTTTCAACACTCAGCAGCGGTTGCCACTCTGCTGACAGTAACTCCCACCATCTGGCTTGTAATGAGAACCCTAAATTTAGGACCTTTCATTGCAAGAGGCAGTCCAAAGCCAATGCCGGGCTGTAACTTTAGGGATCACTCGAACATACCCTCACTTTGGAAGATTTCCTATTATATCTTTTTATAAAGGGAAATTTCCCCAGCAAGACAAAGATGACAAATAAAATACTACATGGGATTTAATGCTTCAATTCTCTATTTAAACCTAACAAAAAAGTTTTGGATTTAGATCAGGGTTCTCCAAAATTTCTAAACAAAGGGCCAGTTTATAGTGTTTCAGACTTAAGGGGGGCTGTGGACAGTGGAAGTAGAAAATGCTCCAACATCAGTGGGAGTAAACAATGTCCCATCTTTGGCATTAGAGGAACAGTGCTCTATCCTTGGTTTAGGAGGGAGGAATAGTGCCTCTTATCAATCAGAGGAATAGTTCCCAAAGGGCCAAATAAAGGTATACAAGGCCCCAGAGCCATAGTTTGGAGACCACTGCATTAGATACACTAGCTTTAAAAACCATTGAAAAGTGTTGAAAAAAATCAGAGATGGTGGACATCTGGAAATTACTCACATTAGTTATGCCCTTTATATTACAGAAAGGATGTAGCACTTTATTCAGCACACTCCATAGCAACACTGTGGTGTGTACTGTACTATAAGAAACAAGGCAGTTTGCCTTGTCTATGCCTTGGGGCTGCACTGGAAATAACTGCCAGCACAGCCCCACTTCATGTGGTGTGAATGATGGCCCTGAGTGTAATGGTGGCAATGAATCTTTCAGCATTAGTCAGCAGGAAAGCTTGAAGGAAAGATGAGAAATCACCTCCACATAATTTAATATTTTTATTAGACAGGCACATAAACATGAATCAGTACTTGTGATATGATGGTTGACAGTGTCAAAATTAAATTGGTGGATCACGGGCATTTTTGAGGAATGTTCACTGAATGACAAACATTCTGTGAATAATTTTTCTGTGGAAAGAGCCACAGAAAAAGTATTATGTTGATTTTATGGACTTTTTTTTATCAATTGCTATTGTGATCTGATATAATTAGTTTGTTAAAATAAAAAGGTTGGTTTTGTTCATTTTTCTGTACTGCAGTTTTAAAATTCTGTTACATTTTTGCAAAAGCCACCATGTGAGGCCAAGAGACCTTACATTTATAGTTTACATTGTATCCCTTTTAGAATTTTATATCTAAGTTTTTTAAGCACATGATTAGAAGCAGATCCTGCCATCTATTTAGGGTCTGTCTAGGAGGGACTAAACACTTTACTATAGATGGTCAGTTGTATCATCTCTTGTGGACATAAAATGGTCAGCTGACCTTTCTCAGAACCCAGGGGCGGACTGACCATTTAGAAACTTGGGCACTGCCCGAGGGCCCGGGGTCAGTAGGGGGCCCCATGAGATGCCCCTGGTACCTTTTTCATAGGCGTTTTTGAGTTTGGGCAAGGACACAGGGGCCCCATGATCCCTTATTGGCGGGGGCCCCATGAGTTGTCAGTCCGCCCCTGCCAGAATCACTGCCTTTTGAATTGTTAAAACTTTTCAGGTTTAGGTGCCCATTTATATTGATGCAGTGTAGTATTTCACGTTAATGCATGGCTGTGTGCTGCGTTGTGGTCCCATTTCAATGCACCTTGCCAGCACAATGCTTGCATCTTTCAGTGCACCAAGACATATAGATATGAACTATATGTGCATTGCAGTTTAATGCCTTGAAAAAAAATATGAAAAAAAGCAAATGCTTTTTTAAATTAGTGCATTTTAATAGAAGTCAATGCAGCATAGTGTAAATGGGCCCTAAGGGATGGAGGTTTACATTTCCTCTCAAAGTTCTCATTAGACTTTAAAACCTAAGTGTACTAAAATCAGCACAAGGGACATTACTTAGAATTGTTGCCATGTGTCTCCTGTGCTGCTGTCTCCTCTTTAAGTAGAAATCCTCCCCACTTAGATTTCCCCCCTTCCTGTGCTGTCATAATCGTCCAGTGCAGTGTGGGTTATGGAGCCAGTGTAGCTGTAACAGGCACTCATCAAGAGTGCCTAACTATGCCCATCCTTTCCACCTAGTGCCTCCATTCATAGAAGCATCTATTAATGAAAAATGATCTATGAGTGGAGGGGGCAGATTTTTCAATCATCCACCCATCCTCCATTCACAGACCGTGTTTCATTCATAGAACCTGTAGTAAACAGCTGCTGTGGATTTTTTCTTATTACCTTTTTGTGTTTTTACCTTTTTGTATACTTTTTTTGCATCCATCCTCTTTCAGCCACATTCTACGTGTGTTCATGCAAGCATCAGCTGCATTTCATTGTTCAGGACCGTCTCCTGGATAGTGACAATTGTGGACCATGCTTGTGCAATGTATGTGGGTATGACCACCATCAGGAGTGCACATGAAGGTATGACAGCGGAGGAGCACCATTAGGTGACAGCTGTCATTGAGTAACAGGAAGTGTCTGAAGGACCTTCTGTGACAGGAGTCACTTTGGGTGCAGGGCCCCTGTCTCAGCTCCCCATATCCCTCTTATGTGTAAATCACCCTGTGCCTGTTAGGGGTACAGGGTGATCTGTCCTAATATTGTGTTGGCTTTGTCTCAGACTGTGTAGACATGTTTAGGAGATAGGTTGGGGGGGGGGGGGTTGTTGATTGTTTAATGTTATGTGGCTGCATCCCATTGTTCTATTATTTGGGAGCAAACTACTATGGGATGTATGTGTTTATGGGTATTAGCTTAGTGGGGGGGGGGTGTCTCCAGCAGCCCTCCCTCCTGATGGGACTGTCTGCTGGTGTGAAGTTTGAATACCTGTGTGTCTCTTGTTACTAAATGTAGATTTCCCCACCCTGTGTCATTATGCAGGGAGGAGGATTGCCCCCTGAGTGTATATATCTTGTATCTGTGTTCAAATAAACTAGTCTACCTCCTGACTTACTTCAAGACTGGTGCCGTCTAGTCTTGTATGGTCAGCTGCAGTGTCTGGTGTTGGTGTTCGAACGGAGAAGCGGTATTCTAACGGAAGTACTCAAGCGCAGTCTGGATCGGTTCCATTACACCTTCATAGCAAGATCACCAGAAGTGATATGTAAAGCCTAAATAAATCCATATAGCTATCTAAAACACAGTGTGTCCCAAACAATCACCATGGTTTTTATGAAATAAAATACTGTTTTGACATTTAATTTTATCTGCTTTTGTATAGCAGCACTACTGATCTTTTGCACTTTGCAGCTATTTTAAGATGAAAATAAATATGACCTTAAATTTATGTAAGATTTGAATTGTGTGATCTTTTTCAGAATTCTCCTGCATATTTTCGCCTCTCCTCTGAAACCAACCCAGTTATCCTAGTGAATATGCGTCTGGATTATGATGATGCTCCTATAGTAAATCTGAATCTTACTGTTCGGGTAAGGTTATTATGGTAAATTATCATACCAAATGAAAAACAAGTTATTTTATGCAAACTATTGGAGCCCCTGGTCAATAGGCTTTCTCAGCTTGCATTCAGTCATACATTATTTTAGGTGTGGGCATTCTTGCGAGTGGTATACATTTGTAGGACTTATTTACATTTTTGCTGTGTGTTTACCACCCTCCTACGGATCAGTTAAGGGTATCAGTTATTCTGACAAACTGCTTAAAAAGGCCTGTTTGTCTACCTTGTTGCTTGCAGTCAGGCATGCACAATGCCAGCTGAGAGCAAAAGGCAGAAGCTCTGTGCCCTATAATCACTCTGATAACCAATTACAGCAGTCACAAATGTAAACATTTCTACTGTTTACATTGGAGAGCCCATCCATTTTTTCTGACAATGGAGGAAGGGGCAAGAGAAAAATAAAAAACATTAACCAGGGCTACAGAGTTGTTTTGGGGATATTTAAAGTGCCAGTGACCTCCAATGATAGGGGAGGGGGGTTAAAATGCCACTGAACACCAATGTTTATGGATTGTCATGGAGTGCTTTAAATGCTACTGATAGCCAATGATTGTGGGATTGTTTGGTGTGGCTTGGGGTTTATTCATGACATCTAGTTATGCACACAATGAAATCTCAGTGCAATGCAATTCTATCCTCCAGGGAACTGTTTTCCACTAATAATAGAGGGCTTGCAGTGGGTGACTTTTAATAACTACGTGTATGTTAAACACCTCAAGAGGAGGATATTTCTTCAGTTCCAAAAAATTGTGGCAAAAAATAAGATTCCCTTGGGGTATCAACTTTTCAAAAATGGGTCTTTTTAATAGTGTAACGCCCTGCCATTTGTATTTGATATGTTTTATAGCAGAAAGTGAAACTTTTTTTTATTTTTCGTTTTTTACTTTATATTGTAAAAAATAAAAAAAAAAGTGGTTATTAAAAACATGGTATAAACCGCCAGTGCACCCTAACAATGCAAAATCAGACATTTAATGATGCAATACATTTCTTTACTGCACTGGGGTGCCATTCACAATGAGGCAAATGTTACAATTTGTAGATAATTATTTTGGTAATGTACACCAATTGGATTTTACATATAACTTCTGGCTCTGTGTGTAAGTATAGGCATATTACAAAATCTCCAAGAAAAGAAACCTCAAGGTCTCAAGAACGGTAGTCCGGGAATCCCCAATCAAACACCTATATGCATACCGAACTGAAGAAATTGGTTATGGATTCAATCAGGACTTATGGGGGTTTTTTTAATATATACTTATTCATAGTGTACTGGCATAGATATGCTGGCTGATGGTAAAAAAGTCAATGAACAGCTTCTTTCATGAAAAAACATCTTAAAAACGTACAAAACAAAGCACCACACATCCCATGCTAAACCCCTAAAGTTGGGGAATATAGAGTGGACCATATATTGAAATATGAATCATTCCATAGTAACTATATCAGCTCCATATTGCAGGGTAGAACCAATGAAGCCCCCATTGTAAGAGACAATCCATGAATTGTAGTAATGCGCCTTTCAAAAGGAACATGCATGGTAGATGAAAAATATATGTAACATAAACATGCAGTCCAGAGGAGGAACTTGATGCTATATTAACCTCCCTCATGCACTATACAGATGACTCAGTGGGGTTTATTTACTAAAGCTGGAGAGTCCAAAATCAGACTCCCTTCTGCATAGAAACCAATCAGCTTCCAGGTTTCATTGCCAAAGTTTCATTGAACAAGCTGAGGTTAGAAGCTGATTGGTTTCTATGCAGAAGGGAGTCTGATTTTGGACTCTCCAGCTTTAGTAAATAAACCCCAGTGCGTCTTGTAATAAATGATTATAGAGCCCAAATGGAAGACAATGACTGATTGTAGTCCAGAGGAGGAAACAGGTTAGGCTTAGATATAATGTGGTATGAATTGCTGCACATCTTCACCCCCCTCTAGCACTCAGAGGGGATAGGGGTGACGTCCCAGGGAGGATTTGAATGGAAAAGACCTCTCTCATACATGAACAGAGTTAGACTTCCAATGGCAATGGTGTAGAAAAGTGAAGGAGCAGTCCTTTGGATATAAAATGGTATACGTCTTCACCCCCCTCTAGCACCCAAAGGGATGGGGGTGCCCTCCCAGAGAGGATTTGAATGAACAAGGCCTCCCTCATTCATAGACCAAATAAATCTTCCAATAGCAACTGTGTGAATGCATGAAAAGAGCAGTCCCTAGGAACAGATTAGAGCATTGTTCCCTTTAGGCAAATACAGTTCATAATGCAGGAGCTGATACCAATGCAGATAGATACTTATCAGACTGAGGCATAGGTCATCATTGGTGGATTTGGAGGTGTGGAGACACCTTTCCTGACCGGTTTTGCTGGTGTAAACCAGCCGCTTCAGAGGTAGGCTTCAAAATCGTTTACGAAACCGGTCATGAAAGGCGTCTCCACACCCCCAGATCCACCAATGTGGTATGCAAGTATAGGCATATAAGGGACACAAAAATGGCCCCAGTCACAGTCCAAAAAAAAAATAAAGTAAAGCACAAAATAGGCATCTGAAATACAGGTATAAAAGGTTAGGATAGAGCTATGCTAGCAGTAGGCCCTGGAACAAATATACAGTATATGCAAGTATTTTGCCAGATTTTGCATTTACTGTCTTTTTTAGTTGGTAAATGCTCATTATCAAGAACAGTAAAGCTAGTTGCATCAGTACAAAAAAGACAGACTAACATTGTGTAAAATCTTCAATAAATTTTGTATTAGGAATTTACCTTATAGTCCCAAAGTTATTTGGTATAAGCTCATGAATCATAAAATCCATTCATATGGTAGTAATCAGACCCATAGGTACAAATGTCCAACTGTCGAACCCATACAGCAGATTGTATTTGCTGCATCAATAGTGTATAACGGCTTACACGTTTCAAAGGTGTACTCTCCACTGAGTATGAGTGCCGCTTGAATGAGTTTTATGACACACATGCTTATGACAAGTACCTTTGGGAGTAATGTCTTCCTCTCCAAATCAGAGAATGGGGCAGGGCCAAGTGAGCGAATCCCTGTGGTCAGTGTGCAGAGAGGAAGCCACTTGGCACAGGATCTGGAAGATTGTGGTTACCACTGTAGTAACGCCAACTACTAAGCAACTGTCAACTTCTCCAGCAGGTCCTTCAGTTATGGGATATGATTACTTACGTTGGTCCAAGGTGGACCAACGTAACCAAGGTGGACCAACGTAAGTATGTAATAAAGATTATACCTGAAATTCAGCTTTAATACAAATGTATGTACACAATGCAGGTTCACTTTCTCTCTTAGTTTTGCTCAAGGTTTCCCCAGTCTGGAGGGAGCAGCAAGGTCATGAATTTAAAGTGATTCTAAACCCACACATATGCCCAGTGAGTAGAGGTGATACACAGGGATGAAATAAATATTCCTACATAAGTTGTACCTGTTTACCAACATCCGCTTTCCCCTACAGCCATTCAAAGTGTGAGGTGAGGAAGGGGGCCATGTCATTATTTTTTCACCTTTAAGGCCTTTACTGGCTAGCCAAGCAGTGGCGTATGCATACGATGGAGCATTGTCCTGCATAATTATCATGGACTTCTTTAAATATGTAGACTTTTTTCTCTACCACTGCTTGAGGAAAGTGTCTTCTAAAAACTGGCAGTAGGTTTGGGAGTTGATTGTGAGTCCATCTTCAGCCCGAAAAGGTCCAACTAGCTCATCCTTAGTAATACCAGCCCATACCAGTACCTTACCTCCACCTTGCTGGCGTCTGAGGCAAAGTAGAGATCTGTGCCCGTTACTGATCCAGCCACAGGCCCATCCATCTGGTTCATCAAGAGTCACTCTCATCTCATCAGTCCTTAAAACCTTTGAAAAATCTGTCGTCAGATAATTTTTGGCCCAGTCTTGACATTTCAACTTATGTGTCTTGTTCAACGGCGGTCAGGTTTCAGCTTTCCTTACCTTGGCCATGTCTCTGAGCATTGAATGCCTTGTACTTCTGGGCACTCCAGGTAGATTGCAGTTCTGGAATATGACAGCACTGGAGGATGATGGGTTCCTGGTAGCTTCATGTTTGATACTTCTCAAATCTGTGCAATTAATTTGCATTTTTTTTTCTCAACATGTTTCTTGTGACCCTGTTGACTATTTGCTACAAAACATTTAATGGTTCTGTGACCACGCCCCAATATCTTAGGTAAAAAGGTTCCTAATAATTATGCACACCTTGATATAGGGTGTTGATCTCCTTGGGCCATACCCTCCCTCATTACACAAATACACATCACCTGATATGCTTCAAGTTTATACAGCTTGGAGTTGGACAATTTACATACAAATGATGATTTGGTCAAAATATTCACTTGCCTGATAATTGTGCACACAGTGTATAGAGAGATAAGTTTTGTTTATATGTCATGTCTGAGGTTTACAACCACTTTGATCTTGGGTTCAGTAATTTCTGAGAACTATTGAGCAGTCTCTGGACTAAAGTAACCCAACCAAGTTGGTATCCCTCTAACACTTGAGTGCTGATGGTTGTGTTCTCGCTTTAGTTTGATCGCACTGAACTTGTTTCTGCAGATGCCCATAAGGGGGCTTTGGTGAAGCATGGGGGGCTAAGGCACAAATCTCACGTCCAATACTTTTAAAGTCCAACTGGCATTCCATTAACTCTTCTGATTTTATCGCAGCTGCTGGCTTTGTGTGTCTGTCAGTCAAGAGATTTCAAGAAGACTATAGGGAATTTTTATACACAGACCAGAGTGCTGTCAGTAGATGATTCAGTAGTGACATGGCAATGATCATCATCGAAAATGATTGCTAAAGCAAGTAAAATTTTCACCTCCCACTGTCCTTACCCAGTTGCTGCACCTGTATGCATGCATGTACTGACTATCAGTAAATAAAAATGTAATAATATCAGTACTAATATAAGTGCATTGTATTTTCACATGCCAAACTAAACTGCAAACAATGAAAACTCACAGCTCTTAACATTGAATCTACCATTTCAGGATACGCTGAACCCTGGAGATATCCCTAGCCACACAGCTATGGCCAGCATAGTGATTACCATCACTGACGCAGATGATAAACCACCTTTCTTTATGCCATGCACAGCGATCTCAACAAAAATATGTCTCAATTATGGATACTCGGGCAACGTGATCAGGACTGAACAAGCAGTGAGTGTTAGAACTGATGACACAGTGATTTTATGTCTTTATAGGAAGCGGGACTGCTACAGAAGCTCAGGTGACTTTTGTCTTGGGATATTCAATACCGAAGGAGCCACCATTATAATTGAGTTATCCTGTTTATTAAGATAGTAATGTGATGAGAAGCCATGCCAGTTGGTTACAGTAAATCCTAAGCCCCTCTGTAAGTGAAATCTGTGCGTCTTTCCATCAGTTTTTCTGCATATATGGTGTGAACTAAATGTTCAACTGAAATAGCAGGAGGGGGGAGGAGTCAGGGAAAACGTTACTTATTCTTTGAGGCCCAGTTCACTCCATACGTGCTGAAATACTGATGGAAACTGATGCACAGATTTCACTTGCAGAGACATCAATTTACATCAGTTTTCATATGCGCTTCAATTAGTCTTTTACATGTTGCAGATTCCTGTGCAGAAAAAATCTGCTCATGATACTAGTGTTGTGGTGTGAACAGGGCACATAGAAAGAGTGCAGAAAAACCGATGTCTCCGCACCATGGTGTGAATGAGCCCTAAGGTAAAGGTCTGCTTTAACTGAACAAGCTGAAGATGGAAGCTGATTGGTTGCCATGCACAGCTGCTCCAGATTCTTTCTCCTCCCGTTTTAATACATTCTCCAAAGTGTGTATCATATACAGTAAATTCCATTTTTTGTTTTTTTCATAAAACACTGTTTTTAAATTTTTTCTTTCACAGTCAGCATCTCAGTGCTGATTTCCTCCATCTTCCTTCAGCCACTTCCTATCTACATTTATGTACTCCAGGAATGACTGCATGGCATTTCTCGTTGGAGGTTTAGTATAGTGATAAAGGGGTACAGTGTGTGTCTGTGCAGCCACTTATAGTCCCTACCAAGGTGACAAATGACAGGATGACAATGATCTAAGATACAGTCAGGTCCATAAATATTGGGACATCGACACAATTCTAACATTTTTGGCTCTATACACCACCACAATGGATTTGAAATGAAACGAACAAGATGTGCTTTAACTGCAGACTGTCAGCTTTAATTTGAGGGTATTTACATCCAAATCAGGTGAACGGTGTAGGAATTACAACAGTTTGCATATGTGCCTCCCACTTGTTAGGGGACCAAAAGTAATGGGACAATTGGCTTCTCAGCTGTTCCATGGCCAGGTGTGTGTTATTCCCTCATTATCCCAATTACAATGAGCAGATAAAAGGTCCAGAGTTCATTTCAAGTGTGCTATTTGCATTTGGAATCTGTTGCTGTCAACTCTCAAGATGAGATCCAAAGAGCTGTCACTATCAGTGAAGCAAGCCATCACTAGGCTGAAAAAAACAAAACAAACCCATCAGAGAGATAGCAAAAACATTAGTCGTGGCCAAAACAACTGTTTGGAACATTCTTAAAAAGAAGGAACGCACCGGTGAGCTCAGAAACACCAAAAGAATTGGAAGACCACGAAAAACAACTGTGGTGGATGACTGAAGAATTCTTTCCCTGGTGAAGAAAACACCCTTCACAACAGTTGGTCAGATCAAGAACACTCTCCAGGAGGTAGGTGTATGTGTGTCAAAGTCAACAATCAAGAGAAGACTTAACCAGAGTGAATACAGAGGGTTCACCACAAGATATAAACCATTGGTGAGCCTCAAAAACAGGAAGGCCAGATTAGAGTTTGCCAAACGACATCTAAAAAAGCCTTCACAGTTCTGGAACAACATCCTATGGATAGATGAGACCAAGATCAACTTGTACCAGAGTGATGGGAAGAGAAGAGTATGGAGAAGGAAAGGAACTGCTCATGATCCTAAGCATACCACCTCATCAGTGAAGCATGGTGGTGGTAGTGTCATGGCGTGGGCATGTATGGCTGCCAATGGAACTGGTTCTCTTGTATTTATTGATGATGTGACTGCTGACAAAAGCAGCAGGATGAATTCTGAAGTGTTTCGGGCAATATTATCTGCTCATATTCAGCCAAATGCTTCAGAACTCATTGGACGCCGCTTCAGAGTGCAGATGGACAATGACCCAAAGCATACTGCAAAAGCAACCAAAGAGTTTTTTAAGGGAAAGAAGTGGAATGTTATGCAATGGCCAAGTCAATCACCTGACCTGAATCCAATTGAGCATGCATTTCACTTGCTGAAGACAAAACTGAAGGGAAAATGCCCCAAGAACAAGCAGGAACTGAAGACAGTTGCAGTAGAGGCCTGGCAGAGCATCACCAGGGATGAAACCCAGCGTCTGGTGATGTCTATGCGTTCCAGACTTCAGGCTCTAATTGACTGCAAAGGATTTGCAACCAAGTATTAAAAAGTGAAAGTTTGATTTATGATTATTATTCTGTCCCATTACTTTTGGTTCCTTAACAAGTGGGAAGCACATATGCAAACTGTTGTAATTCCTACACCGTTCACCTGATTTGGATGTAAATACCCTCAAATTAAAGCTGACAGTCTGCAGTTAAAGCACATCTTGTTCGTTTCATTTCAAATCCATTGTAGTAGTGTATAGAGCCAAAAATGTTAGAATTGTGTCGATGTCCCAATATTTATGGACCTGACTGTATAACTTATGCCTTGCACTAGACTTTAGTGGTCGGGTTTAGATCTATGCCACTGGATGGGGAAATTGTTAGATTTTCCATCACTAACCCAACTAAATGAACAAGAAAAAATTAAATGTGTATGGCTAGTTTAAATCACAAATGTATTTCCGCTTAGATTTTGCTTCAGCCCATATCTGCTTCACAAGTTGAGTCATTCTGAACTTATTTTATCTGTTGTGATTATATTTCAGTGGCCTTAATCAATCAGTTGGCTTCTTTTATTTTTAGAGCTCTAATGGTGTGTGAAACAGATTTCCAAGCTGTACTCATCAATGGTGACCATTACAAGAATGTTTCATTCTGGCTGTTGAAGGTTTCATTCAAATTAACATTTTGGAAAATAGCACTAGCATTAAGTCTCATCTTGCTGCAGCAGGAAGGGTGAGACTCCTGGATGGGGTTGGCTAGAACAAGGATTTCTCATGACTGAGCTCCTAAAGAGAATACAGTTAGGCCATTGACCAGTAGGACCTATCACTTTTAGATGGAGCCTAACAAAAGGATTAAAATCACTCATAGACTGTATGTACCCTGTTGTACTGGTAGTTTCATGTAATAGTTATCTTTGCTGTGAAGCTAATAACAGAGAAATATTGAATGCATTATTATGTACTTAAGTTCCTTGATAAGAGTAGATATTCTTTTTAACTGTGTGTCATTTAATGTACTTTAGACTCCCCTTCTATAGTTAATCAGTCTTCTTGGGGACATTAGTCATTGTGCTATAAAAGTTCACAGCTTTGGTGTCAGGCATGGTATATCAGGCATGTCTGGTTAAACTTTAATTCATATTTATCTCTGTCTGACGTCTGTCAGATTAAATGCCAAAGGATGAACTGCAATATGAAATGGAATCTCTGCTACAAATAATATTTCATAGAAAAGGTCTGAGTACGAATGTATGCTGGTTAGCTATTTTCTACTTTGAAAATAAAACATAAAAAGATAATGTAAAAAGATATCAAGCCAAAAACTTTTTTCTAGTTTTGGATAGAGTGTGGGAGGATTAGAACTCATGATGGGTTTTTACAGCTTTGCAGGGCTTCATTAGAGAAACTGACCCTCATTTTCTGTTCTTCTAATAACATTTTACCAGACATTGTTTCCAGGTTTCTTTGTGAACTACAGAACAGATCCCCCTTATGTAATGAAGATGTGGAGAGGGAGAGATGTTCTGTATTCATTTAACACTTCCTATCCTCTCCTCCCGGGAATGCTCCTAGTGTGATGACCTCACACTTGTAGCTCTGCCTTTTGCGTTACGTCTAGGGTTGCCACCCCATCCCTTTAAAACTGAACACATATTAACATGTGGGGTGATCAAAGGGTTAACTGTGTGCTGTGTGCTATTTCACTAGGGGCTGTGTCTGTGTGCTTCACTGTAAGCACACTGCTTTGCATGGCTGTGCTATGCACAGCCATGCACAGCAGTGTGCACGAGTGAACAGGGGGGAGACTGTTTTGTTTGCAAACAGTTCTCCCCACCATAGGAGATGCTTGGCAATCACCGGGTGCCCACGAGTAATCGCCATTGACAGTCGAATGGCGGTGCGGGGAGGGTAAGCCACTACCCGGAAATTCAAAATCATGCATATATATATGATTTTGCGCACCTGTGCTGCCCTGTAGCAGTACTTCTGGACATGAAGCAGTTAACCCCTTCCTGCCCAGTGCCATTAGTACAGTGTCAGTGCTTTTTATTAGCACTGATCATAGTATTGATGTCACTGGGGATGTCAGTGACATCAAGTCAGTTCCCCCCAGAGTCAGAATGCCCGCTGTAGTCCTGCTATAAGTTGCTGATCGCCGCCATTACTAGTAAAAAAAACCAAAAAAACAAATCCAGTATATATACCGCCATTTGTAAACTCTATAACTTTCACGCAAACCAATTAATTTACACGTATTGGGATTTTTTTTAGCAAAGATATGTAGCAGAATACATTTTGGTCTAAATTTATGACAAAATTGGATTTTTACATTTTTTTTACTGGACATGTTTAATAGCAAAAGGTAAAAAATATTGTTTTTTTCTCCAAATTGTTGGCCTTTTTTTTCATAGCGCAAAAAATAAAACACATGCGATAAAATACCATCAAAAGAAAGCTCTAGTCGTGGGGAAAAAAGGACATAAATTTCACTTGGGTACAGCATTGCACGACTACGCAATTATCAGTAAAGTAATGCAGCACCGTAACGCACAAAATGGCCTGTTCAGGAAAGGGGGTAAATCCTCTGGAGGGCAAGTGGTGAATTACACAGGTGGTAATTAAACTCGCTTGATGCCTTATCTGCAATAAATTAGCCTCAAAACCTGTGTAATTAATGTGTTCGGTTTTAAAAGGATAAGGTGGCAACCCTAGTTACATCCTGAGTACGTCTTTAAAGTGTGGAGCAGGGATCAGTTCGTCTATGATGCACTATTTTAGTGATCTATTATACATGTGTGCTCCAGTATTACTTATGTACATTTGCAGTCACTATTGATAATATGATATTGTTTGTTTACATTTTTATTACTTTATGTTTTGTAGTGCATTGTACGAATTCATTTGTTTGGATGTAGGGATTGTGTATTTAGGAGTGTTGCACTATATTTCTTGGTTTGCCATTATGGAGTAAATTACTATTAGTGTGTAACTACTCTTAGGTATTAGGGTTTAAGAAAGAAATTTTGTTTGCTGTGCAGGAATTGGGGAATCATTTATATTTTTGAAGGGTTATTACAGAAAATGCAGCTCCCCATTTGCACAATTTGTGGGCTGGCAACCTGCGATGGCAGAACTGCTACATCTTTCTTTTATTGTCATGACCAAAAAACAAGAAAAAAATCAAATCCCAACCCCCTTTTGTAGTACAATGATATTTGGGTGTTATAGGGACACACAAGTTGTACTCATCCATGGAACTATGGACAGAACTGTGTTGGTGAAATTAAAAGCTGTAGCTAGCAGTAGTGCTAGTAATTGTGTTGTATGTTTATTTTAGACAGGACCTCTGACCCTGTTGCCAGGACCTTTATATGCGGTAGATGGGGATTGGGGAATTGGCGCTTCTGTTGAATATACCATCCTCAGTGGTAAGCACAAAATGTCTAATGTTTATCTTCTATGACTGCCGCAAAAATAGATTATAAATGGATTTTCCACTTATCCAGCAATTTTTCTTCTCTCAATACCAAAAGTAGTACTAAATAGCTTTTCTACTCTAAATCCTCATTTACACTTTTAGTTGGGGGGCAGGAAAAACGCATGGAGGGGGACGTACATACACCATGACGCTTCACTCACTGTGCAGCAAAAATCAAGCCAACTGACAATTGAATAGGGGTGCCCTGCAACCACATGCAATCATTTAGACATGCGGTTAGGGGGGCAAAAATCCATAGTTGAGCCACGTTTTTGCCAAGTGCTCCCCCCACAAGGTGAAATAGGCAGTGGACAGGGGTGTTTACATGCCGTGGTCATGATGCTTTAACTGCTGCCTGTGGCAAAGTTTACATGACATGTAACGATCGGTGGGAGGCAAGCCTGCCAAATACTGCACACTCAATCAAATGGGGAAGTGCCACAGGCACCCCCCAACTTCATCTAATAGGTTACAACGCAGTTACAGCACATTTTTTACCAAAAATGGGGTTAAAACAGGCAATGAGGAGACATCAAATTGCTTCAACACCCTGTCAATAGCCTCTGAAGCGTGATCTGAACGCAGATTGGACTTCAAAGGAAAGGGAGCTTTAGATGCACTTGTAAATCTACCTTAACATGCATTGGTGCAGCTATAGCTTTAATGAGCATTTTGGACACATTACACAAGCATTCAAGTCTCATGAGCTGGCACTCCCCAAATGCCCTGTGAGATGTTTTCTTTCATTTTCTTACAACAGTGCATAGGCATGTTTTTCTCCCTTCCTGGCTTTGCTCTCTGCTCAAAAACATACATACTAAACAACGTACATATCTTCAGCAGTGAGTGATCAAGGCATTGCTCCTGAATGTCATGAAGAAGTGATGCATGATGATGAAAGCTGATGAATTTTCTCCCAGTATATTTTAGCGATCCTGTTGCTAGTGAATTCTTGCTTGCATCATGCTAGCATCAAGAGTGCACTAGCCTAGGAGATACCACTAACATTTTTGTTCTACAAGCACCGTTATATGACTACATACAATATCAAGGTAATGGACATAGGTGGAGAGGGGTGGGTACTTGAGAAGAACCTCTCCATCTTACTTTAAAGAAAATCATGAGGAATAATGTTCATTCATTCTAATGTAGCCCCCTCCCAGTTAGCTAGGGAGAGCTAGTTAATTATTTTTTTTAGCTAGAAAGGCTGAGTAGCAGCCTGGGTGATATTCAGAAGGGTCAAATTTGGGTCGGGGCTAAGAGACTCTGCAGAGCAGCTCCCTGATACTTCCCCCATGATCTAGAGACTGGTGAGGAGGGGCTGGTCTGCATACTTAAAGGATCCCAACCAATCCCCGAGCAGGAGGCTTGGCATGGGGTTGGGACAGCCTTTAAGTGTGTTTGAGCCTGCTCAGTAGCAGGTGAGTCAAGGTGGAAGATGGAGTGTGAGTAAGAGCTGTAGGAGCTTGAGTGGAGGCCCAGCGGGAAGAGGCCTACCTCCAGCAGGAAGCTTGAAAGGAGGATCACTGAGACCTTATCGGCCTTAAAAGTGAGGACCACCTCTAGAGCAAGGAAGGAGCCAGCCCAGCAGAAAGCCTGAAAGAGGCTACCAACCCACCAGCTCACAGGAAAAGGGCTGAGTGAGTATTCCTACAACCCCTGGGCCAGACAAGGGGAAGGAGCATTTGGGTGGGAAACCTGACTCACTCTATATCCATGACTGTTAAACTTTATTGTAGCAGCGACTGGATCCTGTTGCTCAGGGATTCCTCCAGATTGCTGGATAGAAGAGGATTTATCTGGGGTCTGTTGGTATACCAGGAGAGACTGCAGAGCTCTCCAAGAGGAAACCCTTATTGTGGACATGTACCTTGCTGTCAGGAAGTTGTCCTCTGTTTACAGTTCCTTTGGCATCTCATGCATCCCTCAACCCCATTCAAGTTGATTACCCCTAATAAAAAAAAAAAAGTTCAAGGACTGTTTTCTATCTCTGGAGCGCAAGTCTGCAAGAAAATGTATGTTGCTTGGCTGTGCAGGACCATAGGGGGATCTAAATACTCAGCAACTCCTAAGGGGGTAGGGCTACATAATAACCAGGGGCAGACTGACCATTTGGAAACTCGGGCACTACCCGAGGGCCCTGGGTCAGTAGGGGGCCCCATGAGATGCCCCTGGTGCCTTTTTCATAGGCTTTTTTGAGTTAGGGCAAGGACACAGGGGCCCCATGATCCCCTATTGCCCAGGGGCCCCATGAGTTGTCAGTCCACCCCTGATAATAACCTTCAATAACAGATAAGTGTCTCCATATATCAATTGCTACTCATCCTTACTGGTACAGTTAGATCACTTGGAATGTCTTTCTGTGCTGAGAAAAGGATCCACGTGCACATGCTTCATTGTAGTGTTTCTCATTGTTTCTTCAGCCATGGTACCCTTTAAAACTATTTCAGTCTCAAGGCACTCCACTCTAAAGTTAAGTTCACATTAATGCAGACAAATGCCCTGTTTAGCAGACGCACAAGGGTGTCATTAATTTCTAATGGCACCCCCACATATTCGAAAATGTGACACGTTTTCACGCACGCCAAACCACCTTGCAGGCTTGGAGTGGCACAAGTTTATAAAAGGGATCAGGGACTTTTTGCCCTGTGTTTCTGCAGGTAGGGAATACCATACAAATGAATGGGCTGCCCCACATGCAGCACACACTTGCACAGATGTGAACTAAGCCTTGGGCTCGGGTGAAGTTAGAGGCAGTAACCCCCCCCCCCCCCACTGCTCTCCCTCTAGCTGCAGAGGCAGCAGCCAAGGTTGTACACATGCTGCAGCCATGGCAGAAAGTTTACCTCCTGTTGTGTTTGGCGGGCACTACCAGTGAAGCAACTGTGTGCATTGCCAACATACTGCATATGGGGGTTAACAAGTGGTGAGGAGGCAACATATCACCTCTTCACCATCTGTGAAATGCCTCTCAAAAGAGATCTGGACATGGATCGCTTTTCAGAATAGTGGCAGTCCTTGCCACTATTGAAAATGATCCCTAAAAAGCAGTTCTGATCCTTCAGGATTAGGGGACAGGATAAAAAATAATGTACATACATACATACTGTACATGCACATACATAAATATGCATACACACACATATAAGTATAGCCTTGTTAAAAAACTGCAGTACTGTACTTGCACCTGCACTGCATGGTACTGCATTGTAAGGGGAGATGGAGAGGTCAGGACTTTCCCTGGAAGCTTAATCACAGACCCTCAACCAGGATGCTGCAGCACCCCTGACAAACACATATGGCACTCCAGCTAAGAGACTCTATTGTACAATAAAGGACCTACTGTATAGTCCTAAAAAAAAATGTCAAAATATATAGATAAGCCAGTGAGAAATTTCATAGTTTCAGTGTCTTGGTAGAAGTTAGAGGACTTCATGGGTAAGAAACTAGAGTCCTTCATAAAGACAATAGTGTTATCAGTTTTCAAACTTTTTAAGATGTGACATACACTCACCAGCCACTTTATTAGGTCCATCTGTTCAATTGCTTGGTAACACAAATTGCTAATCAGCCAATCACATGGCAGCAACTCAATGCATTTAGGCATCTAGATGTGATGAAGATGACTTGCTGAAGTTCAAACCAAGCATCAGGATGGGGAAGAAAGGGGATTTAAGTGACTCTGAACGTGGTATGGTAGTTGGTGCCAGACAGGCTGGTCTGAGAATTTCAAAAACTGCTGATCTGCTGGGATTTTCATGCACAACCATCTGTAGGGTTTACAGAGAATGGTCCAAAAAAAGAGCAAATATCCAGTGAGTGGCAGTTGTGTGGATGAAAATGCCTTGTTGTGGTCAGAGGTCAGAGGAGAATGGGCAGACTGGTTCAAGATGATAGAAAGGCAACAGTAACTCATGTCAATATGAACCAAAATCTCTGAGGAATGTTTCCAACACCTTGTTGAATCTATGCCATGAAGAATTAAGGCAGTTCTGTTAAGGCAAAAGGGAGTTCAACCCAATACTAGCAAGGTGTACCTAATAAAGTATCAGATTATGTTTAAAACCTAGACTCTAGTTTTGGGTTGATGGGGGAAGAGGTAAATATTTGTAAGTGTTTGTGTCTGTAATGCCACTGGAATTTTTCTTCAATTTTCGGTGACACCAAAAAATAAGAGGGAGGTGATGACTGTTGCCAAGTCGGAAAAAGCACAAACAGCAAAAAATACACTGTCAGTTGATTTCAGAGATTTTTTTATCCTGACAGAAAGTGATGGGAAATGTCTCAGCAAAAAATTATTAATGATTAACTTTCAATCTTGTCCGTCTATCAAATCTAATAGACCTTCCTTTTTTTTGTCCTTTAGGAAACAATGACAATGTGTTTAATGTGCACAAGACATCTGGAAATATAACAATGAACAAAGCAGTGGATACCTTAGGAAGTATTTTACTGCAGGTTATGGTACGTATTTATTTTTTGGAAAGGGTCAGAGACTTTTTTGAACGCAAAAAGACTTCAATGGAAACGGTGCAGAAAAGCATGTAGTGTGTTTTTGCTGTGTTTTAGCTTGCGCTTTTGATGCGTTTTGCATTTTAAATCTGCCTAGCAACAAGAAAAAAACTAATCAAAAATACGGTAAAAACACAGGCGCCAAAACTCAGCGTAAAACGCAATGCAGAAATGGATCAAACGCAAACTGCATAGGTGTGAACCTAGCCTTAAGCCTTGCAATCACATCTCCTTCCTTATAGCAAATACAAGGATACAGGTGCCATATCTTAGTAGCTCATAAACATTTTTTGTGTGTTAAAGACATGAAATAGGTGAGTAATGTGGGTTTCTGCAAATTAGCTGATTTGTAACCCCTAAATGGAAAAACGTTTGGAAGGCCATTCAGAGATACAGTATGTGTAGGTGTAGTGTTTAAAGCAGGTACCATGGTTTGGTGCCTTGCAGTGCCATTAATTTTGAATGGCATGCCAGTGCGCTATAACAACACACATCCAATATACTCACTGTGATCCATGCCACGACAAAATGGTACGTCTGATTTTCAGTGTTTGTGGTGCATTGGCAACCTTTCAAATGAATGGGCTGTTTTAAGCGCATAGGTCTGAATGGGCAAAGCACAGGTTTATGTTAATCTTGGTGCATATAGCCCAATGTTCCACAATGCATCCTGTTGACCACATAGGGTAAAGGAGGTCAGTTTCATAGTGCAAAGGTTGTTATGATCCTTCGTTGACAGTGAAGAGTTGAAGTGTGCGGTGTTAGCAGTTAGAGTGGCACTCTCCACAGCCATTGTTTCTGATGGTCAGTATACTGAACCTTGTATTGTAAAAGTGCCTGTGATGTCACAGGTGTCTGAAGCTGGCCATACAAGGCTGTTTTTTTTTTTTTTCGTTCAGAAAACAAAAACAGAACCAATTCCCCCATTCTCCCTGCTGCAATTTCATAAACTGACAGCGAGGAGACTCCCATGCTCTCAGAATACAGAGATCAGTGATGCAGCCATTGGCTTTTATCTGACAACGCTGTTGAACAGAAGTCGGTCGGTAGATTGATGTCCATTCAGCTGCGGTGCCCACACATGGATCGACACTGGCTGAATTTTGATCCTTGTATGGCCACCTTTAGGCAATCAACATGCTTTGAGAGTCCCAGCACTCTTTTATCAAGATTGAGACATTTGGGGGGGGGGGGTTATTTACTAAAGTTGTAGAGTGCAAAATCTGGTGCAGCTCTGCATAGAAACCAGTCAACTTCCAGGTTTTATTGCCAAAGGTTAAAGGTTAACTTCACCTTTCACAACGTTACATGTTACACCCATATTCAGGGTGTAACATGTTATGCACGGACCAGTCCCCACACCTCCCAATCCCTCGTTTTGACAGCTAGTGGGGGATCTTCTCCTCCCACTAGCTGTCACAATTTAAAAAAGACTTGGCCATGCGGGGCTCCAACAGCCTGCCCTTATCACTCATTCACAGTGTTCTGTGAATAAGAAAACTACAAGCCGCAGCAGGCCTTGTGACTGTCAGCTTGTAGTTCTCAATGAACTACCACGGCGTTGTGAGCGCCATGGTAGTTCATTGAGTCTTCCTGTCAGAAAGTATTGGCTTCTCCATATGATATATGCAGGAGCAGATACAGTGACAGGTCTGTTGGAGACCTGCATGGCATCAGCGATCTGCTGATTGCTGGTGCAATGCTTTTCAGGCTCCCAAAACAAAAAAATAATAAATGCACATTTCTTTACCAGCAAAAAATGTGCATTTATTATTTTTTGCTGAAAGGTGAATGGATTCTTTAATTGAACAAACTGAAGTTAGAAACTGATTGGCTACCATGCGCAGCTGCACCAGATTCTGAGTGCAGCAGTTTTAGTAAATCTACCTATTGGAGACCTAATTTGGCCACTACTTTCACAGTTGCAGTTAAGACTACTGAGAATAAAAAAAAATTAATTACGTGAGGTTCATCAATGGTCATTATGGCAGCCCTCTAGGACTAGAAAATCAAATTCTGAGGATTTTTACGTATTTCATTTCACTTTTGATGCCAGAAACATTTTGATGCTTTCCTGTTTCTATTTTGACATTGTTTTTTCTCTCCCTAGGCTTATCAAACTGATGATCAGACAAAATATTCTACAACCTCAATTGTAATTGAAGTAAAGGAAAAAAACAATTTCCCACCGATATTTGAAAAGCCTGTTTACTATGGAATGATCCCTTCCGATTCTGCTATTGGAACTTTTGTTTTGGATTTAAATGACCCAATTAGACCACTTGCAGTGTTTGCAGCTGATGATGATTTCCCAGATGTAAGTATCGGTAATTTATATTACAACTTCTAGATGGATAAGGAAAAAATATATTGTGACATAGATTATTATTATTTGAGAGAAGCAGGTTACATAGGGAGGTAGAAACAGATTTAAGTACGTTGGCCAAATTAGACAATTTTTATTAGGTTATCTCATGTCTTATGTTTTGAATTGAATAAATCATTTACTCTATGCTTTAGCACTCTTTCCATGCAGTTCTGGGACTTGGGTTTGATTCCCACTGTGATTTCACAATTTCCTCTAGTTTTTTTGTTTCTTCCTAGTCCAAAAATATAGTTAGGTTAATTGACTTCCTCCCGAACTAGCCCCACTATGATATGAATGTGGTAGGATAGTTCAATAGGAAATCCTTTGAGGGAATGGTTCTTGATTAGACAACCTGTAGCTGATCTTCCCAATTCCCCATTACAGACTTTGCACACTAAGGGGTTGATTTACAGGTGAAACTCGAAAAATTAGAATATCGTGCAAAAGTTCATTTATTTCAGTAATGCAACTTAAAAGGTGAAACTAATATATGAGATAGACTCATTACACGCAAAGCAAGATAGTTCAAGACGTGATTTGTCATAATTGTGATGATTATGGCTTACAGCTCATGAAAACCCCAAATCCGCAATCTCAGAAAATTAGAATATTGTGAAAAGGTGCAATTTTGTAGGCTCAAAGTGTCCCACTCTAGTCAGCTAATTAATCCATAACACCTGCAAAGGGTTCTTGAGCCTTTAAATGGTCTCTCAGTCTGGTTCAGTAGGAATCACAATCATGGGGCAAGACTGCTGACCTGACAGTTGTGTAGAAAACCATCACTGACACCCTCCATAAGGACTGCCATTTGCCTTTTAACACCAGAATTGGCAGGTCTGCCACTGGCGCCCTGTGCTTTTCACAGATGAGAGCAGGTTGAAAGATGTGAAAGGGTCTTCAGAAGCCGTGGAGAACGATATGCTGACTGTAAGGTCGTTCAGCATAACCGTTTCGGTAGTGGGTCAGTAATGGTCTGGGGAGCCATATCCATGGAGGGATGCACAGACCTCTACAGGCTAGACAATGACACCCTGACTGCCATTAGGTATGGGGATGAAATCCATGGACCCATTGTCAGACTCTATGCTGGTGCAGTGGGTCCTGGGTTCCTCCTGGTGCACAACAATGCCTGGCCTCATGTCCCTCTGAGATATCATGTTTCGGGCTATCTGACACCGCCAGGTTGCACCTCAGACTGTCCAGGAGCTTAGTGATGCCCTGGTCCAGATTTGTGAGGAAATACCCCAGAACACCATCCATCATCTTATTAGGAGCACGCCCTGACATTGTGAGGCAAGCATACAAACTACTGAGTACGATTTTGAGATGCTGCAATCAAATTTCAGCAAAATGGACTTTATCATTTCTTCACTGATTTTCAGGGTGTCTTGAATTCAGTTCTCTGTAGGTTGATAATTTTCATTTCCATCAAACAATGGGGCATCCTTACATTCCTAAGACATTACCCAGTCCATATCAGTATAGATATCCAGCATGAGATTTTTCCACATTGAGATCTGATGTGTTTTCAAAGTGTTCCTTTAGCTTTTTTGAGCAGTGTATTTTATAGATGGCTGTATGAAATGATAGCAATTGACAAATTTTTTCATGTCCATATCAATCCAGTGATAACTTTTCACACTAAACAAAATGCTAAAAAAAACATTTTTTTGTTAATACTGCAGAAACAGAACCCATCTTTGGTATATATGATCGATAACAGCATTGCTTTCAGAATTCTACGCGATGGCTACATTATGACTGATGTTAAAATCACTATTCCAGGCACTATTGTATTACAAGTAAGTTCTTTTTTCTGGACATGATTACGGTGATGATGTTTAATAAATGTCAATGCTTCTGTTTAAAAAGTATAGCTATAAACAATCTGCAACTATATCGGTTGGCACTATCATTAATGTTTTAATTTTAGGAGCTGCCTCCATAAAGAATTCCAGTGTGACTTTCTTAGTTGCTGTGGGTGCTGTTTACAGAAGAACAGGATAACACATATGCTAATAGCTAGAAAACCATAAACATATTACAGGTCACAACAGAATATTAAACTGGGCTCAAGAAATCAGCTTAGATATCTGAATGAGATAACAAAAATCTTGCATTTCTAGTTGAGTTGCTGGTTGGTTGCTCAATTTACAAAGTTTTAACACAGGCCATGTGACTATAATTATCAAATGTTATTGCACTCAACTAAAAATATTTATCACTTTTTGAAAATAAATATCCATACCCTGCTGCTTCATGAATTATCAAGGAATTTGATTTGTCATAACAGTATCCCTTCTTTACCACAGGTGTCTGCAACTGACAGTTCAACAAATGAGAAGGCCTCAACCTTGGTCTCAGTGGAAGTTATTGCAGGTGAGGTCTTCTTATTGAACATTAGTCTCTTCACTATTAATAATTTAAAAAGTTTTTATACTAATATGATTCTTCATCATAAAAACATATGTTAAAGCAATAGAAATAAAAATAAAAATAAATTAACTTGTGAGCCACTGAGGTATACTTGAAAAATATGAGTATTAGGTCGCTGGTTAATATGCCCACTCTCATATGATGTGCGTTTATCGACAAAATATTTAAATAATTACCGCGCTCTAATACCATCAAAAAGTGCAATCAAAAAGTGCAAAGTGCTTATGGGACACTATAGCGGGGGGAGTGGGGGGTGTTGTGTGAAAGGGACAGAGGACACTGCTTTGGTGGGGGGCAGAGGACACTACAGTGGGTGGTGTAAAGGGAACAGAGGACACTGCTATGCGGGGAGGGGGGAGGACACAACAGTGGGGGTGTAAAGGGGACAGAGGACACTGCTTTGGGGGGAGGGTAGAGGACATTACAGTGGGGGGGGGGCATGAAAGGGACAGAGTTCGCTGTTTTTGGGGGGGAACGGGACATTGCTATGGAGCAGCACAGGACACTACAGTGGGGGAAGGAGGTTGTGATGTGAAGGGGACAGAGGACACTGCTATGGGGGGCAGAGGACACTAAAGTTGGGGGGCTGATGTGAAGGGGGAGAAAGGACACTACTTTGGGGGGCACGGGACACTATAATAGGGGGAGGAGCAGAGGATACTATGGGGGGTAATGTGAAGGAAGGCAGAGGACACAGCTTAGGAGGGGGCACTGCTATGGGGGTTTTTAAAGGCAGACAGAGGACACTACAATGGCAGTAATGTCAAGGGGGCAGAGGACACTGCTTTGGGGGGGCAAAGGACACTAATGTGTGGGGGGGCAGAGGACACTACAATGGGGGGGTGATGTGAAGGGGGCACGGCACTGCTATGTGAAGGCAGAGGGGCAGAGGACACTACTGTGGGGGGGGGTGAGGAGGGAGCACAGAACACTATGCTGTGTCTTTTATTGGGAGTTTGACATTTATTTTTTTTTACCCCTCCTCTTCCCTCGGGGATTTCCTCCATGTTGTCCAGGTAGATCTCAACCTCTAAAAGGTTGCCTGCCCCTGGCCTAGAAGTATCAGGATTAATGTAGGAGCATTATTTAGGATAATGCCAAGCAAGTAAACAATTTTAGTTTAGGGTCATCTATTTATAAGTGTACATACATTATCATGGTTTTTTATAAGTGAATATTTTGTAAATGATATTGGCTTGTGTTCTCTAATAACAATTTAATGTAATTTAAAGATAATTCTAATAACTATTTGTGTTAAGGGTATTGTGGTACATACAATACAATTGTGCTACTATCTTTTGATTTGCTGGTGTGAAGGTTCTACTTCCAGATAACAAATGTAAGAAACCATACAACAAGATTGCATACATAAAACAAATCCTGCTCATCTGATCCCAGATGAAAATTTAGTTGCCTGATTAAAACACAGGCTACTTAAGTTCAAAAGCTTGTGGGTGTTGATTTTTAAAGGATTTGAGAATGTTTACTATCCAAACTGAATGGTCATCATAGTGGCAATTTTTTTAGTGTTGGTGCACCAGGGAACCTCTGCTAAAAACTAATATATCTACAGCTCACAGTACATCAGCATGACTACTGAGTTGTAGGTGCACAGCAACAAGTTATACAGTAGATCACACAAAAAACATTCACCGCCACTGAGAGAGGCATCATTATAAGTAAAATCCAAAAGCCTAGACAGGCAATTGGAATAAGCACTACACCTCTACCATTGGAACACCACTACAAGGGTACAGGCACAACTACAACTTCAGCTCCGGATACTGGTACAAGCAACTACCACCAATAGCGCATATGTATAGGATGAAAACCACAACAATAAAAGGGACACTATCACCAAAATAGGAAAACAAAACAAAAACTTCATATTTAACATCACATTTGCTCATATTAAAAGTCAGTAACTACAAGTACTCTAACTGCTGAATTTAAAAAAAAAAACATACTTACCAACCAAATAAATCCTGCACTGTTTTCTTGGCACCCAAAATCTTCACAGCTTCTCTTTCTGTGACACCATCTTGGATTCTGGACCCAGCTGTGACTTCTCGATCTCTTACAACAGTCCCCCTACTGCGCATGTGTGAGGTCTGAAATCCTCCACCTGGGAAAAACTGTCCTGAAGCCTCCATGGTTGTGTTATAAGTATCCCAGGAGGCTATGGGTGAGGGACAGACTCAGCACTAAATTATTTTTGCCCAATCAAGGAATGAGGAAGTGGGAACAAGATCCTGATAAAAAAGGTACTTGCTACTCAAAAAAAAAATTAAATATGTGACAGGGAGGGGTGACAGAATAATGTAATTTATTAATTGTGAGTAAAGGTCAGCTTAAAAAGATTTATATTTGGTGATTAATTACATAAATCCTAACATGTTACAGCTCCATATAGCTACTTAGTTCTCACTGGTCCAATAAAGTTGTATTTTGAGAGACATAAACCTGTAATCCTTTTCAGGTAATTATGGTTAAAGAATACACATTGTCATTAACTTTTTACAGTGATATATAGAGATGTTTATATCTTCAGAAGCCACTGCCTGATCTGAGATGTATATACATAATGATATACATTTGTAATTCCTTTTTTTATGTAGCTACCACCACTATTCCTACTACTACTACAAGATCTCCTACAGGTACCACTACCACTACAACTCCTGGTACTGGTACAACAACAACTACCACAAGAGGTACAGGCACCACCACAACTACAACTCCTGGAACTGGCTCAACAACAACTACTACCAAGGGTACAGGCACCACCACAACTACAACTCCTGGAACTGGTACAACAACAACTACTACCAAGGGTACAGGCACCACCACAACTACAGCTCCTGGAACTGGCACAACAACAACTACTACCAAGGTTACAGGCACCACCACAACTACAGCTCCTGGAACTGGCACAACAAAAACTACTACCAAGGGTACAGGCACCACCACAACTACAGCTCCTGGGACTGGCACAACAACAACTACTACCAAGGGTACAGGCACCACCACAACTACAACTCCTGGAACTGGCACAACAACAACTACTACCAAGGGTACAGGCACCACCACAACTACAACTCCTGGAACTGGTACAACAACCACTACTACCAAGGGTACAGGCAGCACCACAACTACAACTCCTGGAACTGGCACAACAACAACTACCACAAGAGGTACAGGCACCACTACAACTTCAACTCCTGGAACTGGCACAACTACTACTACTACCAAGGGTACAGGCACCACCACAACTACAACTCCTGGAACCGGCACAACAACTACTACTACCAAAGGTACAGGCACCACCACAACTTCAGCTCCTGGAACTGGCACAACAACTACTACTACCAAGGGTACAGGCACAACTACAACTTCAGCTCCTGCTACTGGTATAACAACAACTACAATTAAGGATACAGGCACTACCACAACTAGAACTCCCGGTTCTGGAACATCAACAACATCTCCTGGTGTTGGCACAACACAATTCACCACTACCAGAACAGGCACCACTATGAGTACAACTCCAAATACCCAGACAGCGAGTGCAGCTACTGGAACAGGTATCCCAACAAGTTTTACATTCAAAAGTGTAACTCCACATGCTGCTCCACTGGGGCCAGCAATACTGCTACATCTAGGACAGACACTAGTGCAACAAGCAGACCTGATACAGGTGAACGAACAATCCTTACACATTACAAATGCTATCACTAATAGGACAGGCACATGCACTGCTGCCACAAACGCCACAAAGACTAGTTTGTCTATGTCAAGACTGCAGCATTAAAAGGGACACTATCACTAAAATAAGAAAAATAAGAATATGTATGTACAGAAAAGTATTAACAATATAGTGAAAATCTCATTCATGATAGTGTCCCTATAACATATAATATTTAGCCCCTAACATACAGTCAGCTATCACTGCAAGTACTATAGAAGGTATCACTGAACCATGGCACTTCTGCATTGCTCTACACAATAACACGGTTGGGAGCTCTCAAATAACTACTGCTAGAGTGCACAGCTATCTCGGGTGGACTAACCGGTAAGGCTGGCCATAGAGAAGTCAGTTTTATTCTTTCAACCAGTGGGTTGAATAAAAACTGGCCCAATACCCCCATCCACACATTTGTGGTGCATGGGGGAAGACTTCCTCACCGTCATACAGATCAGCACAGCAGTCTATAGCCTGCGTCACTGATCTAGCTGAGGTTTTCCAACAAGGTAGTTGAACAAAAGTCAATTGGTAGATCAAATTCCTTTCAATCATAGTGGCCATACATGGATCGAATCAGCCAAATTTGTGATCAATGTATGACCAGCTTAAGTGCCCTTTTTTTTACTGCTTTAAGCATGTATAGTAGAGCCTTGAAAGATGGAAACTTAATCAATTCATAGACTTTAGAGGTAAAGCTGGCCTTCACCCTAACAAATTCTCATATTGCCCTGCCTCGTCCCCCTCCCTCTCTCACAATTGGGAGTATATTTTTCTCACCTAGGTGAGAATGACATCCCCCCCCACTCGGTTTCTACATGTGCGCAGTTGTGGGTGGGGCTTAAGGAGCCCTAGAAGGGATACACAGACACTTCTCTCACTAATACCTAAATGCTAGGCAGACGTTTGCATTTATGCAAAATCAACATTAAAGCACAACTCCAGCCTCAGAAGCAGGCAGCACTTGCATGGTTAGCGCTCTCACTCCATGGCTGAACTTCTCTACACTGTTGACCTCGAACACTTCAGACGATCCTTCTGTTAGGATACCACTTCCCAGGTGTGCAGCATTTAGGGATCAGTGCCATTGAGAACGTATCAGTCTCCACCGATCCAGCATTACAGTCAATTTCCTCCCAGTGACTAATCCCACAGTTGCTATGGGATACAAGAATCACTCTCTCTCCATTCTCCATGCTTGCTCTCTCTATCCTTCATGACTTCAGGCTGAGTCCCTAGGCACTCTGTGCTGTGGGTCCAGATCCCAAAGAGGGAATCGACTGCTAATGAAGGTGCTAAGCACTTAACCTCCTCCACTATCAGAGAAACTGTCACCTTTGCCACGTCACCCGTCTACTGGCTGATTGACTGCCACAAGCATCGTAGTCCTTAGCAATGACACAAGCCCTGTTCTTTTGATACACTTTGCATGCACCCCTTTAAGACACTTCAGACCAGGCAAAGCAAGAGAACAAACAAAGATCCTTTATTGAGGTAGTTTGCAGAAAACAGTAACATTTCTCAAAAGATATCTTCAACACAGTTCCTATACAAAGATTTCTAAGTGCCCCATAAAGTGACTGTACCTTAGGCAACTGGCAAAGTCAATTAGCAATCCCTTTTAGTCAAAAGTCCATTTAGGCAATGGACCAAATGGATTTGTCCATTTGGTACAAATCCATAAAAGCACTAAGTCTATGGCTGGCAGCTATACGTCCACGAGGGTCTCCATGCTCAAGTCCCCACCAGGAACCCCAACCAGGCTCCCATCATCAACACCCCCCCTGCCCCAAGAGAGGGCATCAGAGTAACAGGCGACATTTTGCCAGTATTCCCAGGATTTCACTTCAATTTTTCTGCTACAGCCTGCCTTTTCCCCTGCATTCTGAAGGGCAGGCAATCTATAGTCATAGGCTTTCCCCTGCAGCTATGCCTCTAGTGCCCTATGATGATATAAAAAAATAAGAGGCCTGTGCTATTTCCTCCTCCTTACCAGCAGTCCGTAATTATCTTGTTCAGGAGCTGCTTGTGAGTACTGCCTGCACTTTTTGTCTTTTAAGTTTAAGGGCATCTGCGCTAAACACTGTAACTTGTTGACAAGTGATGACCCAATCAAAAAAATGTACCTTACTCACCCACAATATGTTTTTAGAAGGGCTCACCCATAGTGACATTTCTTGGAGGAGAGAGATGCATAGGAGAAATGACGATGCAGTGCTTAAATGTAGAAGTTGTAATTTCTGTTCATATATGATAGTGGAACCATCCCTTCGCTTGTCCATGGGAAGGCTCCTTAGGGCAGGGGATGCATTGCTGCAAGGAGAGAGTAGCTTATGTTTTGACCTTCATTTGCCAATCCTTCTATATGGGCAAAATTATTAGAGACTTATTTAAAGACATTTATATGATCATACTTATGATACTATCATGTTTAACCTCAGATCTCCTGCAGCCAGACATTTTGTTCTGGTACACAATAGGGATACTAGCATGTTTAAATGCTATGTGGTTGAACAAATGTATAGAAACTTGAGAGGAGGAAATTTTAATCAGCTTGTGTTTCAGAGAAAATGGATTTCTGAACTGGAAGCAACCCATGCTCCTGGATTAATTTGAACTTTATTTCCTTCTTGGGATAAGTGTTTTTTATTTTGTATTTTACAGTCTTTATTTTTCCATCTTATGGATTTGCAGAAGATTACAGTAGAATTGTTTATGTGAATTGAAACTGCTTCTTGCATCATTAGTGTCAGAAACAATTGAGTACCGCTCATGATACTTTTTTTATTTGCACTAACATACAATTTTTCAGCTTTTGGAGTGTACCCCCTCTACACGAACTGTACTCAGTTGTTTCTGTCACAAGTGCACTAATACAGCTACAATCATCTCAGGCATCATTAGTAATACTTACTAGTATAACAATAGCGTAGATCTGTATGCATGTATAGACTGTGTACCTCTATGCAGAAATAAGTTATGTGCACTATTATACTGGAATGCAACACTTTAAGGAGGTGGGCACACTAGGGAGGAGATGCACCTGCAGAGGCTCATATGGAGTACGTCAGTTTCTGCCCAGAGTTAGAGGTTGGGCAAAGTTGTCACCTCCTGCACTGCCTCTTAAGGAGTCATGGAGGGAACACACAACAAGCCCTGCTTTTGAAGCGGCCAGTGGAGTACTGGCAGAATCGGTCAGGCTGTGGCTTGTATTCCTCCCTTAATCTGCTCCCCCTGAGATTGTGTGGATTCTTTTGAGTCAAGAGAAATATACTCACATGCACACTTTTACTGGACTATGACAGCCATGTTTACACAGCTTACTAAAAATGATGCCGCACTGCAAGGCTGTATGAAATGTCTTGAAATGCATTGGAAAACTTTTACATATGTAGTGAGTTCACCACTTGCAGAAATGGGACACAGTCTGGCAGATGCTGGGCTTTTGAGGCACTGTATTTGAGAAATCAGGTCCTACTTAACACCGTAGTAATACACAGCATGCCTCATATAAAGTATGTATGATTATACTTATAATATCCAAAAAAATATTATTTTTTTTGGATATTAATCCGCTATATATGATCAATGGTAAAATAGTACTTGAGCAACAGCAATTTTCAAGTCTTGCCACAGATTCTCAATTGGAATTAGGTCTGCACTTGGCCATTCTAACACAAGAATATGCTTTGATCTAAACCATTCCATCTTAGCTCTGGCTGTATGTTTAGGATCATTGTCCTGCTGGAAGGTGAACCTCTGCCCCAGTCTCAAGTCTTTTGCAGACTCTAACAGGTTTTCTTCTAAGATTGTCTGTATTTGGCTCCATCCATCATCGCCTCTGACCATATTCCCTGTCCCTGCTAAAGCAAAGCATCCCCACAACATGATGCTGCCACCACCATGTTTCACGGTGAGGATGTTGTGTTCAGGATGATGTGCAGTGTTAGTTTGCCGCCACAGATAGCATTTTGCTTTTAGGCCAAAACGTTCAATTTTGGTCTCATTTGACCAGAGCACCTTCTTCCACATGTTTGCTGTGTCCCCCGCATAGCTTCTCGCAAACTGCAAATGGGACGTCTTATGTTTTTCTTTCAGCAATGGCTTTCTTCTTGCCATTCCTCCATAAAGGCCAGATTTGTGGAGTGCACGACTAATAGTTGTCCTGTGCACAGATTCTCCCATCTGAGCTGTGGATCTCTGCAGCTCCTGACAAAATGTGGCAAATTTTGAGGGGTATGAATACTTTTTCAAGGCACTGTAGTTTTAAGCGTCAAGCACTCCATCACTCACTGTATTTCGTTTACTGTATATCAGCATATTGAGACTGTTCTTGTGTGTGGTCTGTAAGGTTTTATGCTTAACACTTTCCTGCTGCCTGCCCTTTCTACTGACTGTTGAATTCTACCTTTCTGTTTGCTGCTGTCTGCCCTTCCACTTGTGTTGTGGTAGACCAGGAAACCTATGGCATGGCAATAGGTTTTCTCCAAACAACTAATCCTACTGACCTTACTATAATAAAAAAAAAAAAAATATATATATATATATATATATATATATATATACACACACACTATATTTCCAAAAGTATTGGGATGCCTGCCTTTACACGCACATGAACTTTAATAGCATTCGAGTCTTAGTCCATAGGGTTCAATATTGAGTTGGCCCACCCTTTGCAGCTATCACAGATTCAACTCTTTAGAGAAGGCTGTCCACAAGGTTTAGGAGTGTGTCTATGGGAATGCTTGATCATTCTTCCAGAAGCGCATTTGTGAGGTCAGGCTCTGATGTCGGACGAGAAGGCCTGGCTCGCAGTCTCTGCTCTTTTAGATTGAGGTCAAGACTCTGCAGGCCAGTCAAGTTCCTCCACCCCAAACTTGCTCATCCATGTCTTTATGGACCTTGCTTTGTGCACTGGTGCGCAGTCATGTTGGAACAGAAAGGGGCCATCACCAAACTGATCCCATAAAGTTGGGAGCATGAAATTGTCCAAAATGTCTTGGTATGCTGATGCCTTAAGAGTTCCCTTCACTGGAACAAAGGGGTCACAACCCCTCAACATAATCCCCCCTCCACCAAACTTTACACTTGGCACAATGCAGTCAGGCCAGTACCGTTCTCCTGGCAACTGGCAAACCCAGACATGTCCATCGGATTGCCAGACAGAGAAGTGTGATTTGTCACTCCAGAGAACACGTCTCCACTGCTGTATAGTCCAGTGCTGGCGTGCTTTACACTACTGCATCTGCTTTCCATTGCACTTGGGAATGTGAGGCTTGGATGCAGCTGCTCAGCCATGGAAACCTATTCTGTGAAGCTCTCTACGCACTGTTGTTTTGCTAATCTGCAGGCCACACAAAGTTTGCAGGGCTTTCGCTATTGACTATGCACACAATTGACAACTTCTGTGTGCTTCAGCATGCGCTGACCCCGCTCTGTCATTTTATGTGGCCTACCACTTCACAGCTGAGTTGCTGTTGTTACCAGTTGCTTCCACTTTGTTATAATACCACCAGGGGTGGACTGACAACTCATGGGGCCCCCGGGCAATAGGGGATCATGGGGCCCCTGTGTCCTTGCCCAAACTCAAAAAAGCCTATGAAAAAGGTACCAGGGGCATCTCAGGCAGTGCCCGAGTTTCCAAATGGTCAGTCCACCCCTGAATACCACTAACTGTTGACCGTGGAATATTTAGTAGCAAGGAAATTTCACGGTAACCTATCACAGTATCACGCTTGAATTCCCTGAGCTCTTGAGAGCGACCCGTTCATTCACAAATGTTTGTAGAAGCAGTCTGCATGCTTAGGTGCTTGATTTTATACACCTGTGGCTTTGGAGGTGAATGGAATACCTGAATCAAATGATTTGGAGGGCTGGCCCAATACTTTTAGCAATATAGTGTATATACATATTCCAAAAGATAGGTGGATAGCACCTGCTGATGTGTGTGTTCAATATGTAAGTATTTCAACTAAAGCAGTATTTAGCAGTATTTTCAGTGTTTAAAGTCCTATAAAAATGCACAAATTGGCAACAGTTTCAGGCATCAAGCTCTTCATCGGGCCAAATAACAGGTCTGTTACATCTAACTAATACAAAAAATGAATAGTAACAAAACTAGAATTGTATCAATATACACACATTAACAATTTCATTGATAATAAAATACCATCAACTGAATAAAAAAATAATATTCCACTGAGAGACACTAGCAGCCACTGCGATTCTCCATTATTTATTGGGAAAGAAAGAAATACTATGTAGCTATCTGAACCAATAAACCTGCAACAAAAATATGTACAGTATTATAAAAACAAATACAAATCTAAATCACAATTTAAGTCAACATTATATAAAATGTTAAGTTTGTGGATCCAGAATACCTCCTTTCTTTAACAACTTTTCTATAACCTCCCCATTTTGATTTAGGTACTGCCTAATATAACTTGTGACTCAATGAAAATTGGCAAGCATAAATATGCCAATAAAATAACAGGGTAGAACAGCCACTAGCGAGACATTGTATTGAAAGATAGCATACAGTAGCTCAACAGAAATATGTTATCATTGATTATTGGATACCTAAATTAAAAGGGGGAGACTATATAAGGTGGTTGTTAAAAAAGACAGCCTAGAACATTACACAGTAAAACAAAATGCTAGCAAGACAATTCTAGCTAGGGTCATAGGGTTTGAATGCACCTAGTACTAGACTAGAGTAAGGAACATGGCTGGCAGAAATATTGTTAGTAACCAGTGGCAGTGCCTAAGAAGACAGCTGAAGGTCAGAAGCTAAAAGAACAATCAGCAATCAAACATGCAAGACTCTCCAGCTAGGAGACTAGGAAAATGGAATGGACTGATGAACAAAAGACAAAATACCAGAATTACAAACAGGTTAGACATAAGATCTTGGACTAACAAGGGGTTACCAAAAGTGCTGAAGACTGACACCTGACTAAGAAATAGCAAGAAGTCACAAAGTAAGGTGAACTTAAATAACAAGGAAAACCAAAAATGGAAGTCAAGACAAGACCATACCGAAGACAACAGCAAAGACAAGGCTAGAGCTCAGGATAATGACTTCATTCTAGGGACTACATGGTAGCAAAGGATGGATGTAGATTCCTAACAAACAGAAATGGTAGCTACATTAATCTCCAACAGATGTTCATGTGAAATTAAAGACTAATACACATTCAGATGAGTAACAAACATTGTAAATGCTCATGGAGGGAGCAAGAGAGACACAAAGGATGGAGCAGGGCAGAGAGACAGACTAAGAGAAAAGAAACAGCTAGTGCAGTAAAAAGCCAGGATGTATGTGACCTGGAAGGAAAGCATCAGTAATAAATGAAAGCAAGTAGAGGAAGCAGGAGTGATTCCAAACAGAGAGAGCTTCCTTACAGGCTGTTGGAAAAAAAATACCCAAACGTATACAGCATTTGCTGAACCAAGTGGTGCCTGTTCTTTTGGTAGTATACATTTTTGTGTCTCTATCAGGTGGCTTCTAGCTGATTTTTTTGTAGAAGGCAATGATTGACATCATTAGTACCTTTTAATTATAACAAAAGACCAAACTAAAGATAATGTCACTGGCCCTGTGAACTTTAAACTGCCAATCATTTAAAACACACTCTACTCCCAGCAGTATACAGTACTGTATACTAAAAACAAATAATTAATCACAAATGTCCAAACTTAGTGTGAAATACTCGCATCTTCACTATATACTGCACTTCAATGCAAACAATGGTAAAAGTGAACTCTCACTGAATGATTAGACTCGACAGTGTAAATTGGTCTTAAAAGGCCTATATAATATTGGCCACCTGATGTCACTCTCCCTCTTCTTCACTCTTCCAAACAAAAAAATAGAATAGCCAAAAACAATGAATGTAGTATGTTCGCAGTCTCTGACAGTCTCCTGTATGCTCTTCACTGTTTCCTGTGTCTGCAGTCTCTGACCTTCTCCTGTATCCTGTCCACAGTCTCTGACAGTCTCCTGTCCACAGTATACTGACCGTCTGCTATATCATGTCCACAGTCTCTGACCATCTGCTATATCCTGTCCGCAGTCTCTGATTGTCTCCTGTATCATGTCCGCAATCTCTGACCTTCTCCTGTGTCCTATCCACAGTCTCCTGTATCCTGTTCACAGTATACTGACCGTCTGCTATATCATGTCCACAGTCTCTGACCATCTGCTGTATCCTGTCCGCAGTCTCTGATTGTCTCCTGTATCATGTCCGCAGTCTCCTGTATCCTGTCCACAGTATACTGACCATCTGCTATATCATGTCTGCAGTCTCTGACCACCTGCTGTACCCTGTCCTCAGTCTCTGACTGTCTCCTGTATCCTGTCCTCAGTCTCTGACCGTCTCCTGTATCATTTCTACAGTCTCTGACCGTCTCCTGTATCCTGTCCACAGTCGCTGAACATCTCCTGTATCCCGTCTGCAGTCTCTGACTGTCTCCTATATCCTGTCTGCAGTCTCTGACCATCTCTTGTATCTTGTCCACAGTCTCTGACCTTTTCCTGTAGTATGTCTGCAGTTTCTAACCATCTCCTGTATCCTGTCTGCAGTTTCTCACCTTCTCCTGTAGTATGTCCGCAGTCTCTGACAGTCTCCTGTATGCTGTCCACTGTCTCCTGTATCCTGTCTGCAGTCTCTGACAGTCTTCTGCATCCTGATCCACAGTCTCTGACAGTCTCCTGTATCCTGTCCGCAGTCTCTCACAGTCTCCTGTATCCTGTCCAAAGTCTCCTGTATCTTGTTCACAGTCTCTGACAGTCTCCTGTATCCTGTCCAAAGTCTCCTGTATCTTGTTCACAGTCTCTGACAGTCTCCTGTATCCTGTCCGCAGTCTCTGACAGTCTACTGTATCCTGTCCAAAGTCTCCTGTATCCTGTCCGCAGTCTCTGACAGTCTCCTGTATCCTGTCCGCAGTCTCTGACAGTCTCCTGTATCCTGTCCGCAGTCTCTGACAGTCTCCTGTATCCTGTCCGCAGTCTCTGACAGTCCCTTGTATCCTGTCTGCAGTCTCTCATAGTCTCCTGTATCCTGTCTAAAGTCTCCTGTATCTTGTCCACAGTCTCTGACAGGCTCCTGTATCCTGTCTGCAATCTGACCATCTTATGAGATGGAGCTCTAATAGGAAGAGGTGGAGCCTAAAGGGGCAGGGTTTACAGATGAAGAGGTGGGACAAATTTAGATGGGGGGGGGGCTGATTTTAGTCTTGCCTACAGCAGCACAAAACAAGAATACACCACTGAATCTAGTGACCCATATACTGCATAGTGTCTAGGCAAGCATTTAATATTAATTTTTCTCCTTCTTGGACCTATCTTCCAGGCGCACAGGTAGTGTTGAAATACCACCAGTATGTTTAAAAACAAAGCAGCCTCAAGGTGTAGCAACCAGTAAACCACTTTATTTAAATAAATTTGCACTTACATAAGCAGAAAGGTAAAATTCACATATAGGTAAAACAAAGATGGCAGACCTGCTACTGCCTGTGTTCCTTTCTCTTGATGACAAAACATATTGGGAAAGCAATGTGCGACGCAGGAACTGAAAGTAGCAGGTCTGCCATCTTTGTTTTACCTATATGTGAATTTTACCTTTCTGCCTTTTCAAGTGCAATTTTATTTAACTAAAGACTAGCATGCAAGAAAAAAAATGGACAATCATCCGTCCTATATTCTCATTGTGTGTACGAAGCTTAAGTTTGGACATTTGGGATTGTTTATTTGTGTATGGTATCGGGGCGGACTGACAACTCATGGGGCGCCTGGGCAATAGGGGATCATGGGGCCCCCGTGTCCTCGCCCACCCCCAAAAAAGCCTTTGAAAAAAACAATGAAAGGTACCAGGGGCATCTCATGGGGCCCCCTACTGACGCCGGGCCCTCAGGCAGTGCCCGAGTGCTCGAATGGTCAGTCCGCCCCTGTATGGTATACACTAAGTGCTGGGAGTAGAGTGTGATTTGGATTGTTGCTTGTCCAGGGGGATAAGTTGGCTCCAGCTGCTGGGGAATTTTTGATTTAGGGGGCATTATTGATAATATTTTTAGCACTATTATTATCATTATCACTTTTGTTTATTCAATTTATTGCAGGGGGTTCCTAGGTGCTGAATATATTTTTGTATTGTTATAGATCCAATCATGTCTAATCTTGGATATCCAGGAGGTAGTTTAGCTTCAGCTTTTCTTATGTATTGATTGTGCATGTTGTATATTCAAACGGTTAAATCTGCATATGTAATTTAAATGTGTCAGTAAGAAAACTCATTTTCATTTCTTTATTTAATGATGAACTGTACATAGACACACATCCTAAAATTCTTTTTCCATCTCTTTAGATTTTCTGGACAAAGCTTCATTTTACACTGCCACCGACATGGCAGCAGTTGGTGCCTCCCTGGGAGCCGTCCTTGCTCTGTGTCTAGCTGGACTGATCTTCCTTATTCACAAGCAATATGGGAGCTCAATAAAAAGGAAACTTGGAAAAGGTTCAGGAGATGTAAGTAATATACAGATCTTCAAATAAAAGGGAAATCATAAATTCATATACCTTTTTAACAGTATTAAAGTAACATTAAACCTTAATTTTTTAAAAATTAAAATAACAAACATGGTATACTTACCTGCTCCATGCAATGGTTTTGCACAGAGCAGCCCTAATTCTTCTCTTCTGTGGTCCCCACCGGTGCTCCAGGCTCCTCCTCTTCAGTGAGTGCCCCCTTGGGGGCACCCGTGTGGACTTGCTCCCAAGTCACCCCATCTGTGTCTACTGACACAGAGTGAGCAATGCTGCACTGTCCCTCCACTCCCTCATTACAGCATTTGATTGACAGCAGTGGGAGCCAATGACGCCAATGTCTATCAGTCTGCCCAGTGAGCAAGGAGACAGTGAAGAGAGCAGCTGATCTTGTGCACATCGCAGGATCGGAATGAGCTCAGGAAAGAAAAAGGGGGGGGGGGCTCCTGCAGCACAAGGTTTTTCCTAACATGGAACTTTACATGGAAAAGTAAGTCTTGCTAGATCACTTCAGGCTGGCCCCTTTTGCAGGTATAGCTATTGTAACGGGGTTAGCTCGGCAGCGGGTGTGTGTGTGACCCCCTGGATGGGTGCACAACACAAAAAGACAGGCACAGCACAACAACGGTGGAGGTGAAAACAAACAGGTGCAATTTATTTACAATATTTACAAAAAAATGGCAAACCAAAAAGAAACATCAAAATAAATCCTGGCCAACTTGGCTACTTACTGCAACAAACGCTTTCCCTAGCTACCCACTAGATACAGCCTGCTGCTATACCTAGTTGCTAGTACTTGGAGGCTAGCCACACAGGCTTTGGTCTCTCTGCACACAGATAACAGGTCAGCTCCCCAGACAGTTCAGGCACAGATCTGGTTCCAGGTTGGAGCCACTCCCTAAGCACTCTGGGAAGTTTTATACAGGTGTTAATGAGCCCATTACCTTCAGCTGGGCTCATTACCTCAGTGCTGAAGGACTCAGCACTTCCCTCTAGTGGTACAAATCCCCATAAAGCCTGAACCTCGGACAAATATATCGTCCATCCAGGACGCAACCAGGTGATTTCACCTGCCTACTGTCACACTATGTAAAACATTAAAAATAATTGACTATACTGTTTAAAATCCATCAATACACTGTCTCACCCTGCTTTGCACATGCTCAGTTGCTCTCCATTTTTAAGTACTGCCAAATTTGTAGAGGCTGATCTGCTGACAGCCTTAAAGCAAACTTAAACCCTCCTATCCTTTACAGCCAAGAAAGAATGTGACAGTTAGCAATCCTGGCATTCCAAGAATGTAACTTTTTTTAAACTGTAAAATCGATAGGTTTAGTTCCACTTTATGATTTACTGCTATATATAGGCGCTGGGCTTCAGCAAAATGGCAGCCTCCAGAAAACAGGAGTAGTGCTGGAGGCAATTTACAAAACACACTTATTTTGATAGTATAATTATTAATGTGGAATGCATGTTCCTGGCTAAAGAATATTATTTTTTTTCTGGTGATTATGGGTAAAGTTCCACATTAAGGTAAAAAACTTTAAGGCTTTAGATTCACGTTAAGAATATCATATCTCTAAACATTCTAATATGCAAAATGAAAATAATATACTGGAAATATAGACAAAAACATACAGTCTTCTAGGCGTGTATGATGCAATTTGGCACACACTTACAGACACTCACTCACTATGGTCTTGCTTGTTCAAGCATTCTGAAGGTTCTGTTTACCAAAAGTTTTGTAGCAATTTTTCCTTCTAGTTTTTAGGCCCTGATGAAGTGCGATGTTCTTGCCCTGAAATGTGTTGGTTACTTATCTTCCTGTGCTTCAAATTTCAACATTTAAAAATAGATGGACTCTTAAGACGACCAACTGGTGTTTTTTTTTTTGTTTATCTCATTTGTAGACCAATGCCCGCTATTTGGGAGAAACTCACTTTGTGGTAGAGCTGCCTAGGTTCAGTCATTGAGCTTCATCTACCTTCCTGGATTCTGGTCCAGTGCCTTATGAACTTTATTCTTGGGCAATGAAATCCCAAGCAGTTTTGCCAGCCTGACCAGTTATCCCCTGCAGACTTCAGAACACCTTACTCTCTCCTTGCCTCCATAACTTTAGGAGAAGCTTTTCTCCAGCAGGGGAGAACTCAGGCAGAGTTACCAACACAGCGTGAGATTTTAGTGCAGCAGAGGCAGCTTTGTCAGCTCACTACAGAAGGTTAGAAAGCTCACTAGATTTCTATGAGAAGCAACAAGTATTTTTTGTACAGTGTAGATTTTCTCCACCCCTCATCTGATCCATGAATAGAGCACTGTTTAGACTGACCTTTTTTTGTTGTTTGTTTAACTAAATTGTCTGGCCTTGCACACTCTTGCACGCCGTTCAACTAGATCAGGGGTAGGCAACCTCTGGCTTTCTAGCTGTTGTGGAACTACATTTCCCATGAGACACTGCAAAATTGACAGTTACAGCTATGGCTATGACTTGCAGAGGCATGATGGAACTTGTAGTCCTGCAACAGCTGGAGAGCCACAGGTTGCCTACCCCTGACTTAGATGAATGACGTGCATTGTCCTCCCTTTGCCTTCTGGAATATGTCACATATTCCAGCAGGCAAAGCCTTTCATTTAATCAAGGAAGAGGAAGTGGTTATATTAGCGCATCACTGGGATGTGTTCTAGCTGAACAGCTAGAACAGCTCTTGATGTCATTACTCCAAAACATGTCGGCGTGGGACCAGATGCTGCCAAAAGAGAAGAGGATCTCAGCTGCACAATGCTGGATCCACTGGGGGGTGGTTTGGGGTGAGTATTTGAAATGTGCAGAACTCAACTACAAATATGCAAGGGCTTTAAAAAATTAGGGGGAGGATGAAAATCCACTTTTTTAAGTGCTCTACGACAATATTCCTGTATTGCTGATAACACTTGTGACATCTGCTCTCTCATTTTAGAATTATGGAAGCTCCAAAAACAACACTGAGCAACTAATAAATGATGTTGATGATCCAACCAATGATCTTTCAGATTATGGTGGTTTCTCCACGAAAGAACCTGCATCTTCCAGCGTGACCCTAGCTACTGATACTGTGGTAGGCAGTGCTCCTTCACAAAGCACTTCAGCTGATAATCAGCCTTCCGATACAGCAGAACAGGCTGATGATTCAGATGACAAGAAGGTGAAGTCTATCCTAACTAAGGAGCTTAAGGAAGATGTTGGCTACAAAGCTGTGTGGTTTAGGGAGGACGCTGGGCCAGAGGTGGTGGTGATAGAGGGTGTTGAGGATGGTGAAGCAGATGACTATGACGATGAAGAACATTTTAACGATCAACAAGGAGATGATGATGATGATGATGATGATGACGATTTGGATCCAACATTCAATGCTGCAGATAACCCATCTGAGAATAGTATATTATAAGCCATCAATTCTAATTTTAGAACACCTAGGAGTACAGTGATTTGGCAATATGATATAATATATCTGTGCTGTCTAATGTCTTATATGAACTGACCAATAATACTGGGCAATAGTATGGATCCCAACGTATGTTTTTAAAAATGGAGCTCAAATTTGTGTTTCTATATTTATGCTCTTAATGTATTCACAAATTTGCTTGCTCTCAAGGCAGCTGGAGTGTACAGCTAATTGTTTACAGTGATGTGACTAGGTATGTTTTTGCCAGAGAGGGCAACCACAATACAAATCTTCTCATCTCTCAAGGTACACATATATATATATACATTGTTTGCTCAGAACTTGAAGAATCAACAGATATGGGCTTTGATTAGGCAGAGTGTTTGGTAGGAATTGCCATTGTTGGTGGCCTGGGAATACTACCATCAGATAACATCTTGACTGGCCAGGTTGAATATGTCCATCAGCTTCCTTATTGTTCTCAATGCAGACATTATGGGTAGCATGTTGGTTATAGACATTTCAATGTAATAGCAAGTCAGGTAGAAAAGGATAATTTTATGTTTAAATTATTTCCTAAAGTGGACCCTGCAGTAAAAATGCCAGGTTAGCTTAACTTACCAGGGCTTCTCAACATTAACAATAGCTGCATTAATAACCTGTACAGAAAAAAGTCATGAAATGTACATATCTTATATCATAATTTTGCCCACAGCACCTAGGCGAGGATGATGGCACAATTCTGTGGAATGCTGAGTATCTTAATCTTGCAAGATAATGCTTTTGCACTGCGCTGCGGGGACTTTTTTGCAAGATTTCAGGTACTCAGCTGTCAATGCTTCCAGGTCCCTCAGCGATCCTCAATGGCCACTGATGACGTAACTCCTGCGCATGTGCACTCAAGTTACAATGTCTGCAGCCCCCTGCTATATTCCCGACATTTCAAGAATAGAGTTGAGCTGTATACTGTGGATGGAAGGTGGGGGGCTAAATACCTGAAATTTTATTTTAAGCTCCATAATGTATGGATGGCTGTATGCAGCCATTGCCTCTTTAGCCTAAATAGAACAATTGTCTAGCTTACTGTATGAGAGATGTAATGTGTATTCATGACTGAGAGCACAAACCCTTAGACAAGAGTCAGGCAAAAGTAAGTTAATTTAAACATGTTCGGGACAAACATGTAGCTATATTCAGAAATCAAGGTTAAAAAAAGTGGACTGGTCCAATTGGCTTTTTTCTGCTGTCACTCTAGTATGTTTCTATATGATAAAATATACATAGATATATACAGTGCCTTGAAAAAGTATTCATACCCCTTGAAATTTTCCACATTTTGTCATGTTACAACCAAAAACGAAAATGTATTTTAGTGGGATTTATGTGATAGTGGCACAAAGTGGCACATAATTGTGAAGTGGAAGGAAAATAATAAATTGTTTTAAAAATGTTTTACAAATACATATATGAAAAGTGTGGTGTGCATTTGTATTCAGCCCCCTTTACCCTGATACCACTAACTAAATCTAGTGGAACCAATTGCCTTCAGAAGTCACCTAACTGGTAAATAGATTCCATCTGTTTGTATTTTAATCTCAGTATAAATACAGCTGTTCTGTGAAACCCTCAGAGGTTTGTTAGAGAACATTAGTGAACAAACAGCATCATGAAGGCCAATGAACACACCAGACAGGTAAGGGATAAAGTTGTGGATAAGTTCAAAGCAGGGTTAGGTTATACAAAAAATATCCCAAGCTTTGAACATCTCACGGAGCACTGTTCAATCCATTATCCCAAAATGGAAAGAGTATGGCACAACTGCAAACCTGACATTGGGCACTTTATCACATGTTCCACTAAGAATGTTGTGTATTTAATACGGTGCCCTTTTGAGTTACAGCATGTGGGTTGGACAGTGCGCATGTTGCGCACCAGGTTGGATGAACATATCAGTAAAATCTGTAGGGGTTTTCCTAATCAGTCTTTCAAAGCACTATGCATTATACAACAATAAAAATCCGGATGGTACCTTATCGATAAATTCATTGCAAATTGGAGAGGTAACCACATTAGACGTGAAATCTCCAAACTGGAGACCTTGTGGATTTATTCCCTTAAGACCTATGTCCCTTTTGGCCTCAACATAGAGTGGGACGTCAATGCGTTCATTAATAATAGTTGATTTTGTTTTTATATAATTTTTATTGTTTTTAATGAATTCATTTATTTTTCTGCCCATTTTATTTGTTTAAGTTTGTTGTAATTTGCTTTTTTTACCACAAGATGGCCCTGTCCCTCCAGTATTGATGTCACTCCTTTAAGGTGATTAGAGTTTAAGCTTTACAGATTGGACCAGTGGCATCCCAAGGCAGGTGCGGGGGGTCCACATCGGGTGACACCGACTGCACGGGGTGAGACACTGGACCCGCTCCACAAAAAGGTAAGTTGTAAAGCAAGCCGACGATCCCCGCAGGATGGATCTGATCCATCCTGCGGGGATCGTCGGCTTTCTTTACAACTTACCTTTTCTTGGAGCGGGTTCGGTGTCACCCTGTATAGATTTCATGCTGACGATCCTCGTCGGCATGCAACCTATACGGGGTGAGACCGGACCCGCTCCAAGAAAAGGTAAGTTGTAAAGAAAGCTGCCGATCCCCGCAGGATGCATCGGATCTGTGGATTGAGCATAATGGATCGGAGTCAGATCCATTATGCTCAATCCGAAGATCCGATCCATTCTGCAGGGATCATTGGAGGGGGTGTCACCAAGTGTTACTGCACCGGGTGACACCTACCCTAGGGACACCTCTGGATTTGACCATGGGCTTTTTGCCTTATATTTATTAGTTCTATTAAATTTGACTTCCTGTATTTGTTACCCATTTTCACCTTTTTTTTCCCTCCTGTTATGATATTGATCTAATGTCTGCTGCTGGATAATGTTCCGAGGTGTGGGCGGACCCTTTTGAGGTTCGTTCTGCTCTTTCTTCTTGTTTCGGGTATGCCTTCCGCTCTGTCGAATGCATCCCGATTAATGGGAGTGTCCTATATATAGACGGTGGTACATCCTGCTGGCCACGCCCCTGATGACGTCTTTCTGATGACAAAATGCGTTGGGTGGAGCCTCGGCATGTGACGTCACCGTGTTCTGGAGAGACAACAGCCATGTTTTTGGTTTGAAACATTGTCAATTCAATGCTGGTCATTTTAAATCTTGATGTACGTGGATCTTGTAATAAATCTGCCAAAGTTTTAATTAATTACTGCACTATGAGTTGCCTTTGTTCTTTATCCCTTATCTGATTGTCGGATGGGAGATTCTTTAGGGTTTGGAAAGATTTACAGTGGAGAAATTATCTTGTATCTGTGAGAGGATTTCAATTGAAGATTACCTGCCATACTGATTCCCCATCACATTGCACTCATTGATTGGTGTTATATGGTCAATATGTCCGGTTTGGAGATTTTTTTTTAAAGCGGAGATATTATCCTGCATCTGGGATGAGGATATCTGGAGATTATTCACCATACTGATTCCTTATTACATTGCGCTTACTTACCAGCGACATACAAAGTGTCTGGTAAGGGGCCAATTTTTTCCAGGTATATGGTGATGGTTCATGAGATCAGGATTTTCTCTTGTATTTTATTTGTTGGAGGACTTATGGACTTTTAATTTTGAACATCATTATGCTTTTTAATTAGTGCTGCATTTTTTCTGTTTACATTTTGCATTATCACCTTATGTGCAAGCTGCTTGTTTTTGCTTTATTACTTTTTGATTTTTGAGTGTTGCTATATCCTAGTGCAGGTATTGTGTTTTATACTACCAAAGACATGGCCGTCCACATAAACTGACAGGCTGGGCAAGGAGAGTATTAATCAGAGAAGCAGCCAAAAGGCCCATGGTAACTCTGGAGGAACTGCAGAGATCCACAGCTCACGTGGGAGAATTTGTCCTCAGGACAACTATTAGTTGTGCACTCCACAAATCTGGCCTTTATGGAAGAGTGGCAAGAAGAAAGCCATTGTTGAAAGAAAGCCATAAGAAGTCCCGTTTGCAGTTTGCGAGAAGCTATGTGGGGGACACAGCAAACATGTGGAAGAAGGTGCTTTGGTCAGATGCAGGGGCGGACTGACCATTTGGAAACTCGGGCACTGCCCCAGGGCCAGGGATCAGTAGGGGGCCCCATGAGATGCCCCTGGTACCTTTTTCATAGGCTTTTTTGAGTTGGGCAAGGACACAGGGGCCCCATGATCCCCTGTTGCCCGGGGCCCCATGAGTTGTCAGTCCGCCCCTGGTCAGATGAGACCAAAATTTAACTTTTCGGCCTAAAAGCAAAATGCTATGTGTGGCAGAAAACTAACAATGCGCATCATCTTGAACACACCATCCCAACTGTGAAGCATGGTGGTGGCAGCATCATGTTGTGGGGATGGTTTTCTGCAGAGATAGGGAAGCTAGTCAGAGGCAATGGGAAGATAGATGGAGTCAAATACAGGGCAATCTTAGAAGACAACCTATTAGAGTCTACAAAAGACTTGAGACTGGGGCGGAGGTTCACCTTTCAGCAGGACAACGACCCTAAACATACAGCCAGAGCTACAATGGAATGGTTTAGATCAAAGCATATTCATGTGTTAGATTGTCCCAGTCAAAGTCCAGACCTAAATCCATCTGAGAATCTGTGGCAAGACTTGAAAATTGCTGTTCACAGATGTTCTCCATCCAATCTGACAGAGCTTGAGCTATTTTGCAAAGAAGAATGGGCAATAATTTCACTCTCTAGATGTGTAAAGTTGGTAGAGACATCCCAAAAAGACTTGCAGCTGCAATTGCAGCGAAAGTTGGTTCTACAAAGTATTGACTCAAAGGGGCTGAATACAAATGCATGCCACGCTTTTCAGATATTTATTTGTAAAAAAATTTTGAAAACCATTTATCATTTTCCTTCCACTTCACCGTTATGTGCCACTTTGTGTTGGTCTATCACATAAAATCCCAATAAAATGCATTTACGTTTTTGGTTGTAACATGACAAAATGTGGAAAATTTTAAGGGGTGTGAATAATTTTTCAAGGAACTGTATGTAGGTGCTTTGTACAAACACACAATAAATATTGAAGATAATTTGCACTTTATACCACAATCTGTCTTCTCTCATCTTCCTCGTCAGAAGTGTTGGTAGAGCTTCAGACCCCATATACAGACATTGTTGTCCATGTTCTCACTGCTGTGGCCTTCCCAGGGCTGCTCGGTGTATATAACATAGGGTATTCCTGTAGTGCTCCAATGTGTTGCATATGTGCTAAACCTGGTCAATGAAAATAAGGCACCTTTCAGGTCCCTTTTACACAGCAGTTCTGATCGGGTCTGCCTGTCCTTTTTCAGATGGACCCGGTTGGACCATCCATTCTATTCTCCATGGAGAGACAGATGTAAACGGACATGTGACCATTTATACCTGCCAGCATCTGGTCCATCAAAAACAGACCAATGGGGGTTCCATTTCCCATTCATCTAGACTAGAGGATTGGATAGGATGAAAGGGGCCTTACACGTACTTACCAATCAGGTCCGCCTGTCTGTTTTTCAAGCAGACCCAATCAGACAATCCTTTGTTCTCTATAGAGAGGTGGATGTAAACAGACAGGAGGTCCATTTATATCTGATCACCTATAGAGAACAGCAGCTTGTGTCTGTGTCTGATCTGCATAAGTAGAGATGACACGGGCCTGTCATCGGACTGCTCAGCAGGGATCAGCGGACAAATCCCCTACTGAGCAGGTGGATATGCTCAGTGGAGTCCGCCAGTGTGAAAGGGGCCTAAAAGACTTCTTCCTACCAAGCTAAGTGCACACATCCTAGCCAGACATTATTTTCAATGGCCATACCACGTGCATATGCAGCATATCTTATACCTAGCTCTGAGTATGGCTATGACAATGAGAACACATGAATGTCTGAATCTGCCCTCTGTAGTTCTATTGGCAATAAGGAGAGCAAGTGGATGGGCGTTATGGAGATTGTTTGTTTTACCCTCTAAGCCAATTGTTTTTAGAAACCTTAGGATTTTAATGAATGTTAATGCACAGATATTTATTGTCACAAATGCTTTTTTTCATATTGACTGTGTATGATATGACTGGTATATGCTATAAAGTTTCCTGCATAAATGAGAAGGTTTTTTTTTCATTATTTTATTGCAAGTCTACATTATTTACATTTTTTGGACAATACTGAACAATGTTTTTACACACAATTCACAAAACATCCACCCAAGAGTGACACATTGTTTATCAAAGATTAAATTGTAGAAATTTGGACTGAAATTTGTGTGAAAACATTGATAAATACGGTAGTCTCCTAAGAAACAAATTAAAATTAATTTTTATTTTAATCTTTATGCTACTAATTGTGAGAACTCATTGCTTTGTACTTCTACTTCCAATACTATGAAACTGGCATGCCATCAGGCACTCATAAGATTACTCTTTGCCTGGACACTGAAGAAGATTAATTGTAATAGTGACATACAATTCCATAAAAATGCTTAATGCTGACAGAGTACGTGGTAGCATGTAGCTCTAAAATTTTATTTTATTTATTTCAGGTACTTATATAGCCCCATCAATTTACGCAGTGCTTTACATATATTGTACATTCACATCAGTCCCTAACCCTCAAGGGGTGTACAATCTAAGGTCCTTAACTCACATTCATACATACACATACTAGGGCCAATTTAGACAGGAGCCAATTAACTTACCAGCATGTCTTTGGAGTAATGTAATTTGAGGCTGAGGACTGGTTTCTGATTGATGGATTTTGAATTATCACACATCATTATAGGTGGCTGCATCTGTTCCTCATTAGGCCCTGTGCACCTTGGCCAGAGCTTCATGCATCAGGTCTAAATGCCCAGTGTGCATGGGGCCAAATTCTTTCTACTATGTTGGCAAACAAAGTCTTCTGATATATTCTTTGACAGATTCTATATACTGGAGTTTGGGGGAATTACCTATAATCTATAATAGCTATTTTATTTATATAGCCATCTTCCGCAAACAAAAATGAATTGTACAATTGTTAATTTTGAAAGGCACATTTCATTCAGCAAACCCAAATCTGAATAGTTGCCATGTGAACTTATCATTTTTTGTTGTAATACCCTAAGCCAGCCATACATGAATCGAAATTCGGCTGGTTCAGCAGGGACTGGCCGAATTCCAATCCATGTATGGGCAAGCTGATTGTACCCAAGTCGATCCACTGATCAACTTGGGTACAACCAGCCTGTTGGATTTTCCTGCATGTGATTACTACCAGCGGCTATATCCGCCAACTCATTGTATTCCATGGGCTGGGCAGGCTCACCGCACCCCCCCCCCCCCTTTCTCCTGCTGGGGCAGAACACAATACCACTGTGGTTCCACTATCAACACTGCCAAGTTACACAGCTATTTACATACTGCACATAAGTCCCTGCCCTGAAAGAACTTGCAATCTTAGGACCTTACCTCACATGTATTCATACAACTACTAGGTCCAATTTATACAAGAGCCAATTAACCTACCAGCATGTCTTTGGAATGTGGGAGGAAACCAGAATACCCAGAGGAAACCCACAGAAGCACAGGGAAAACATGAAAACTCCATGCAGGTGCTGTTCCAGTTGGGGTTCAAACCATTGAACCAAGTGCTGCAAGGCAACTATGCTGACTGCTAAGCCACTGTGCTGCTCTATATAACATTGCATCTGTTAAATTGCAGTGGTTGATCCACTATAAATACACCCCTAAGTGTCCTAAATTCTGTTGCTCTGGTCCAGCCCTAACTAACATTAATCATTTTCACAGCTAGCACTGCTGACTGAAATTGCTTGGAAGGATAACCCATCATGTCCTCCCCTGACAGTCATTGGCACAAGAAGTTACCAGGATGATGCCGGCATCATCCAGAATACAATAGCCAGCACTGCAGATTTGTCCATCCCTGCTGTTTAATATTGATTAAGAAATCTGTAATATTTCAGTCTACAGACTGAATGAAAAAAATGTGTGTATAGCCAGCTTAAGCTACACACCGGCTGAGATTCGAACCATGTATGGGCAAGCTGGTTGTACCTAAGTTGTTCGATTAATCAACTTGGGTACAAACAGCATGTCTTTTTTTTATGCAAATATTTCCAGGGGCTATAGTCCGTAGCAACAATCACTGTGTGTTCTCCTGGCACAGGGAGAATATAATGTCTCCATGGGAGAGATTCCCCCATCAACACAGTCAGTGAATCAAGCAATTGTCTTTCCTGCAACCCGTGGTTGTAGGAAAGAAAATCACACCATCTATGGTCGGCTTTAGGGCTCACCATACTCATTACAGCCTTTTTGTACAATTAAGTATTTAGTGCAAGGCAATGGTTGATTAGATACAAAATGGCTAGATAGATTAAGTAGGTCCTTTTATTATGTAAATCCAAAGTTGATTGTACAGAGATTGTATGATAAGATTGTAATGTGTATGTTGATCCTTAGAAGGTACTGAAAACAATCAGTCAACTGGTCAGGCAGCTGCAGTTTCAGAAGAAGGGCAGCAAGGGTAGCCTCTGTGTTTTTGTTAGGAAAGGCTCACATTAAAGCAATCACACATAAACTGAAAAAGACTTAACCACAAAGATTTCTGCTGAATGAATGAAAGAATGAACTAATCAGAATGTAGGCAGGTGGTAGTGTGGGTTCCCCTGTAAGGTGCCTCATCCCCCTGGGGGAAGGCTGGGAGACTAGGCAGGACCTAGGAGGGAGGTGGGTCAGATTGCTGTGATAGAGAAAGCAGCAACATCCATCTGCTGGGTGCCTGCTCTACCCCTTCTTGGGAGATGGCAGGGTGCCCTGGGGATCCCCATCCTAGTTCCAGGACAAAGAAGAAAGAGAGAGCCATTAAAGCTAATTTAACCCTCAGTTTCCCCCATCCTAGGTCAGGAAGAACATAGGCCCATCTCAATGCAGGGAAAATAGCAGCCACCGGCAGGGCCTGGGACCAAGAGTCTGTTCATTATTGGAACCGTGTTGATCTATTGAAGCAATGTATTGAATGAGCCTTTCAGTAAAAGAACATTAATCACATCCAGCCTCCTGATGCCTTTATTCGGAGAGAATGCTGCTCTGAAGAGTGTGAGATAGTCCTACTAGTGTCCCCTGGCTGTCAGGTCCAGGGAAGGTGCCCAGTGTCTGGAACCCCTGGGACTGAATGGGATGAAGCACACAGTTAGGAGGGTGGATCAGGGGTTCACCTCCACCTGTCATCCACACATTGGGGGGAGTCATTGGGCAAAGTCTTGTTTTGTTCAGAAAGTTAGTGTTATGTTGGGGGGCCGGCTCGGCTGCTCACTATGGCCATGATTGAGGCAGCTCGCCACCTGCCAACAAGAGCATGGCAACTAGGGAAAGCCTGCAAAAACCTGCTACGATTACTGCTCTAATTCATCAATAGAATAAGTCAGTGTAAAGATATATGGATCACTTGAAGACTGCAGATCCCAAAGGGCTTTTTTAATTTAATGTAATTTGCATTTTAAATATATTTTTAAAGGGGCTTAATTTTCTAATTAAGAGTTCAGTCCAATAAAATGTGATCATTATAGATAGTTCTTCATGGCCTTAGACAGCCATTTGCTTCTTATATAGCAAATCTGGATTAGGAGCGTAGGATCCCAAAGAAGTTCAGTCTCATGGTAAGGACTCTATGTACACATATTCATTTAATTTCCTGGTGACCTACCTGCAGCCTGGGAACTACATATTGCCCATTGGCACTTTTCTGTTTATCCGTCAGGGTCCCTGCAGACACTCATCTTTGTTTTTCTGTTGCCCTGTTATTGCAGTAATTTCTAGCAGTCTATATGGAATATGTATCCAGTCTCTAACAATCTCCTGCAGCACGTCTGTAGTCTCTGGCCATCTCTTGAACCATATCTGTAGTCTCTGACCATCTCTTTTTTTCATGTCTGCAGTACTTGACCATTTCCTGTATCATATCTGTAGTCTCTGGCCATCTTCTGTACCATGTCCGCAGTCTCTATTCATCTCTTGTATTGTGTATGCAGTCCCTGACCATCTGTTGTATCATGTCTGCAGTCTCTAATCATCTCTTGTATTATGTGTGCAGTCTCTGACCATCTCTTTTATCGTGTCTGTAGTCTCTGACCATCTCTTGTAACATGTCCACAGTCTCTGACCATCTTCTGTATCAGGTCTGCAGTCTCTGACAATCTCTTATATCATGTCTTCAGTCTGACCATCTCCTATAACATGTCTGCAGTCTCTGACCGCCTCTTGTATTACATCCCCAGTCTGTGACCATTTCTTGTATCCTGTCTGCAGTCTTGGACCATCTCCGGTATTATTTTCACAATCTCTGACCATCTCTTGTATCATGCCCACAATCTTTGATTATACAGTCAGGTCCATAAACATTGGGACATGGACACAATTCTAACATTTTTGGCTCTATACACCACCACAATGGATTTGAAATGAAACGAACAATATGTGCTTTAACTGCAGACTGTCAGCTTTAATTTGAGGGTATTTACATACAAATCAGGTGAACGGTGTAGGAATTACAACAGTTTGAATATGTGCTGCCCACTTGTTAAGGGACCAAAAGTAATGGGACAATTGGCGTCTCAGCTGTTCCATGGCCAGGTGTGTGTTATTCCCTCATTATCCCAATTACAATGAGCAGATAAAAGGTCCAGAGTTCATTTAAAGTGTGCTATTTGCATTTGGAATCTGTTGCTGTCAACTCTCAAGATGAGATCCAAAGAGCTGTCACTATCAGTGAAGCAAGCCATCATTAGGCTGAAAAAACAAAACAAACCCATCAGAGAGATAGCAAAAACATTAGGCATGGCCAAAACAACTGTTTGGAACATTCTTAAAAAGAAGGAACGCACCGGTGAGCTCAGCAACACCAAAAGACCCGGAAGACCACGGAAAACAACTGTGGTGGATGACCGAAGAATTCTTTCCCTGGTGAAGAAAACACCCTTCACAACAGTTGGCCAGATCAAGAACACTCTCCAGGAGGTAGGTGTATGTGTTTCAAAGTCACCAATCAAGAGAAGACTTCACCAGAGTGAATACAGAGGGTTCACCACAAGATGGAAACCATTGGTGAGCCTCAAAAACAGGAAGGCCAGATTAGAGTTTGCCAAACGACATCTAAAAAAGCCTTCACAGTTCTGGAACAACATCCTATGGACAGATGAGACCAAGATCAACTTGTACCAGAGTGATGGGAAGAGAAGAGTATGGAGAAGGAAAGGAACTGCTCATGATCCTAAGCATACCACCTCATCAGTGAAGCAAGGTGGTGGTAGTGTCATGGCGTGGACATGTATGGCTGCCAATGGGACTGGTTCTCTTGTATTTATTGATGATGTGACTGCTGACAGAAGCAGCCGGATGAATTGTGAAGTGTTTCAGGAATATTATCTGCTCATATTCAGCCAAATGCTTCACAACTCATTGGACGCTTCACAGTGCAGATGGACAATGACCCAAAGCAGACTGCAAAAGCAACCAAGGAGTTTTTGAAGGGAAAGAAGTGGAATGTTCTGCAATGGCCAAGTCCATCACCTGACCTGAATCCGATTGAGCATTTCACTTGCTGAAGACAAAACTGAAGGGAAAATGCCCCAAGAACAAGCAGGAACTGAAGACAGTTGCAGTAGAGGCCTGGCAGAGCATCACCAGGGATGAAACCCAGCGTCTGATGATGTCTATGCGTTCCACACTTCAGGCTGTAATTGACTGCAAAGGATTTGCAACCAAGTATTAAAAAGTGAAAGTTTGATTTATGATTATTATTCTGTCCCATTACTTTTGGTCCCTTAACAAGTGGGAGGCACATATGCAAACTGTCATAATTCCTACACCGTTCACCTGATTTGGATGTAAATACCCTCAAATTAAAGCTGACAGTCTGCAGTTAAAGCACATCTTGTTTGTTTCATTTCAAATCCATTGTGGTGGTGTATAGAGCCAAAAATGTTAGAATTGTGTCCATGTCCCAATATTTATGGACCTGACTGTATATCCTCTTGTGTGTCTGCTGTCTCTGACACTAAGTATTCACTGACTTTTATTGCGGCCCTTTGGGCCTCAAGAGCCACATTTTGAGGCCCCCATATCAAGAAAGTGGACTGCCACTGATTTAACTGAAGTGCTCATAGACCAGAAGGCCACTAGGTGGCATTTCAAACACACTATATGTGATGTGAAAAAAAGTGACCACAAAGCCGACAGTTTAAAGTCCAAGTATTTTCAATGATAAAAATGTCTGTTATCAAGCCTTTAATATACCATACCTTCTGATCAATACAAATACTGGGACTTTTAACCTTTGGTTTGGTGTTCTTTTTTCCTCATATTACTGGTTTATTGTATGTCTTGGATAATTCAAAGGTGAGATCTCCCACTGTAATTCCTGGCTCTGGTTTGTCCATCTGGGTTTTTTTGCCTGTTTCTTTGCAACCTTTGTTGGTTGTTTTTCCTCCTGTTGCATTTTGCATACTTAATAAATCCAACAAGGAAAGTAGGATCCCTTCATATTGGCCGTAGCAGCTATGTAAACCCAGGACTCAGATTCAGACATCTCACTAAGGACTAGGGTCCTCAAAACGTATATGAAATGTTTAGCTGGTTTAACTTACCAGCATCTATCAAAAAAGTGTATTTTTGCAATAAAATTTGAAAAACCCCATTAAATGTTTATGTGTTTCTATTCATCTAAAAACATTTCTTAAATATTTCTTACCTTTTTAGCTGTTTCTGTGGCGCAGACTGCAAACTGTTCTAAATATATTCAGTGGGGCCAAAGCCAGTATAGCACTCACCCCCAAAGGGGCCACTAGTCATTAGCAGTGGGCTTTTTTTCTTCCAGCCGATCACTGGCATTGGGCATTATGTTCCTCATCAACCACAGACAGTGGTAATTTCCTGCTGCTGACTAGCAATGTAAGGGGCGCTATGACATATACTGCTGACCTCTGCACTCTATACAATATATTGAAAAGAACAAACTGCTTATCGCTGTACATTAAATACTCCCAACCAAAGTGTTCATTGTCTCAACAGTTGTAGGTTGCTTAGCAGACCCTGACAGTTTTAACTGCCTCCCACCCTCCATATAGTAAAATGACGGACGCAAGGCGGTTCTCTTGTTCTGGGAGGACGTCATATGATGTCCTCCCATTCTAACCACGCATGCGCGGCTCCTGGAGCGCGGCAATTGGTGGTGCGCTGTGTCCCTTGAACACAGCAGATCACTGATCAACGGAAAGGGCTGAGGATGTCGGCTCAAGTCATGTGATCAGCTATGTCCAATCACAGCTGATCACATGTAAACAGGGAAATGCCGGTTATCTGCATTTCTCTCCTCACGAGCTGTCACGCTGACAGCTCGAGAGAAGAGGAGAGCCAGTAATCGGCATCCCTCAGAGGGGACATATACACTGATCATCAGGGCACTGATGATCAGTGTGCCCTGATGATCTGTGTAGCCCCAGCAGCGCCACCTGTCAGTGTCCATCAGTGCCAGCTCTCAGTGCTCATCCATGCCACCTGCTAGTGCCCATCAGTGCCACATTTCAGTGCCACATATCAGTGGCCATCTGAGCTGCCTTTCAGTGTCACCCATCAGTGCCAGTCAGTGCCACCTATCAGTGCTGCCAATCAGTGCCACCTATCAGTGCCAGTCAGTGTCGCCTATCCGTGTGCATCAGTGCTGCCTATCAGTGCCACCTAACAGTGCCAGTCAGTGCCGCCTATCAGTGCCAGTCAATGCCGCCTATCAGTGCCACCTATCAGTGCCATATATGAGTGCTGCCTTTCAGTGCCCATCAGTGATGCCTCTCAATGCCCTTAAGTGCCACCTACCAGTGCCTCCTCATCAGTGCCACCTATCAGTGTCCATCAGTGCAGCCTATCAGTGCCCATTACTGCAGCCTCATTAACGCACATCAGTGAAGGAGAAAATCACTTATTTACAAAATTTTATAACTAAAACTAAGAAAAAACGTTTTTTTTTTCCAACTTTTCAGTGGTTTTTGATTTGTTTAAGAAAAAATAAAAAACCCAGAGGTGATTAATTACCACCAAAACAAAGCTCTGTCACAAAACAAGATAAAAACTTCATATGGGTACAGTGTTGCATGACCGCGCAATTGTCATTCTAAGTGCAACAGCGCTGAGAGCTGGAAATTGGCCTGGGCAGGAAGGGGGTGAAAGTGCCCTGTAGGCTTGTGGTTAATGATGTTCTTCCTTAAGGTAGGCTCAGACAAAGTATTATCTTTTTGTCCATTTTCAGTGTGTGCAAAACCATATGTAATGGAAGGTTTTTTTAATGATTGTGCTGAGGTTAAGTGTGTCTGTGAGACTCTTGCTTGTGGCCCAGCAATCAAATTATATTTTATAGGAACAAGGAAACCCAGGTTTTGTTTAACCATAATCCTTAAGAACCTCTCATTGTTAATTTTGGCCACATACACTTTTTGCCACATCACACATAGGTCCCTGTTTCCATGAAGTGTCCCTCATTCTCAATTTCTAAAATTGGAAGGTATACACATGCCTTACAATTATAAGGCCATATAAGTAATAACAAGCGTGATGGTCAGGTGTCCAGAAACATTTGGCCATATGGTATATCTTTAGATGTCTCTGTGGGAACTTCTATTGCTGCGAATCCTGGATGCTGTAACAGGCAAATTCCAACACTCCCCTTCCTGGACACTTCCTAATTTAGTCCTGCTTCCCCTCTATTCCTTGCACCTTGTCAAATGAATTAAGGTTTTTTACATGAATTCATTCTATACCTTAAGGCAGAGGTCCCCAAGCTGTGGTCCAGGCCCCAGAAGCGGCCCTTTGCCAGCCTTTAACCGGCCCTTGGGGCACTATTCCTCCCACTGACACCAACAATGGTGCACTATTTCTTCCACTGATACCAATGATGGGTTATTATTCCTTCAAATAATTATAACAGGTACTTATATAGCACCATCAATTTACGCAGCACTTTACATATATATTGTACATTCACATCAGTCCCTAACCCTCAAGGGGTGTACAATCTAAAGTCCCTAACTTACATTCATACAAACACATACTAGGGCCAATTTAGACAGGATCCAATGAACCTACCAGCATGTCTTTGGAGTGTGGGAGGAAACACAGGCACAGGGAGAACATGCAAACTCTAGGCAGGTGGTGCCATGGTTGGGATTCGAAACAACAACTCTAGTACTGCCAGGTGGAAGTGCTATCCATTTAGCCACTGTGCTGCCCATGATGGGGTAATACTCTTACTGACCACCAACCCTGAGGCTATGTTTATTCTCACTGATGCTGGGCCTTGGACATTTCTACCCCCACTGACCACAATCCGGCCTCCCTAAAGTCTGAAGTACAGTAAACTGGCCCTTTGAATGGAAAGTTTGGAGACCCCTGCATTAAGGTAAAAAAAACCTTCAGTAGCTGTTTCAACACCCCCCCCCCCCCCCCGTATTGATACAGTGCCTTGCTCATCTGCAGGTCTTCTCTTTCCTCTCTCTCACAATCATGGCTGAGAGCAATGGGGGTTATTGGCATTTAAAGTCATTTTAAAAAAATCAGTTATACTTACCTGTTCTGTACAACAGTATTGCACGGTGATTCCCTTACCTTCTTATGGCGGTCCCCTGCCAGTGCTGTCAACACCTTCTTCTTCCAAGTGTCCTCTTAGCAAGCCACTCACTATGGCTCCCACTGCTGCCCATGTCTCCTTTGAGACCAGAAAGTGAAAAAGAAATGCTGCAGCTGAGACAGCAATGGAGCAATGATACAAGCCAGGTAAGGGTTTAGGGATGGAGGAGAAAAGATAGTGGGGTATTTTTTACTTTAATGTGTAGCACCCTCTTTGATATTTGTTAGGTTAGGTAAATATAGTTATTTGGCTCTCCTGTAATCCTGTAATCAGTGAAGTTACTTGGGATTATGCTGGTCTGCCCTGAGTTTCACAGGCTGCGGGTTTGGCTGTTTCTCCCTGCTTTCTGGATGGTTCTGGAAAGTAGTGGGCTGGGAGAGACAAATCGGCAGAAGAAAAATGTATGCAGTCCCAGACAATCCCTGGGGAGGGTGCCCAGATGGTTGCTGGGAGTGAGCATAAATAGTCTGAGGCTTGGAGTAGAAAGTTTTTTGTCCAGGAGGAGCAGATCCCAGCCTGAAGGGCTGAAGTTCAAGCTGTGCTTTTCTTCATTTTGTTCAACAAGGTCCCAGCTCTACTAGCTGGGGGGCCTATTTTACTGAACTCCGCTGAAGCTGACTAAGGGACTTCTTTTTGGGATCTGCTCTAAGGAATTCACAGAAGATATGTCTGGAAGGAAGGAGGCATCCAACTGTCCAAAGACATTAGTGAGTACAGACCAGTGTTTGAGATCCCAGTAACAGGAAAGTTATGCTCAAGGCCATGCTCAAAGAAATGCCTGTGCTCAAAGGAATGTCATGTTCAAAGGAATGTGCATGCGTGCAGAACAGTCCATAGAACTGTGCACAGCATTAGGACCCTGCAAGCATCATTATGGGCACATGAGCATTAGCATTGTGCATATGCTCATGTACATAAGTTTTCTTGTACATAAAGCCTGCCAGGACTCAGGTTCATTACTTAGCTCTTTCTGCTTGTGACCTGATCCTGTGCTCATCTGCTCATCCTGACCTGGCTTATCCATCCTGCTTGTTCCTGAACCTCTGTGGCTGACTTTGGCTTGCAACCCGACATTGATTCCTGCCTGCTGTTCCCGTACATCTTCTGTTTGCTTGATGCTGTCCTTGACCGGACTCCAACTCTGCTCCTGGTTCCTGCCTTTGCACTCCTTCTGCCTGGTTGCTGCTGACCTCTGCCCATCTGACCACACATCCGAGATCCAGTATGTTTCTACTGCCAGTTGGCCTTCTCCAGCTCCCAACATTTCTGCTTCCAAGAACCGGATCTCCATCAAGCACCCATGCCACTTTGTGCCTCGTTATACCCTGTCATCATTCCCAGGGGGAATAAGGACAAGAGGTGTAAGGGCATCCCTCTCCTCAGCTCGGTCTCAACCAGGTACATGGCAGATTGTGTGCTGCTGCTATCCCTCTTGCATCAGAGTCAGCTTGTACTAGAAGTGGACACTATTCATGGTATCCCTGTGTAGCTTGGCCCATACTTTTCCACTGCAAGGACTGTTCTCACAATCTTTAGGAGGAAGATAGGTTGCCTCAAGTTGCCACTGAATGTTGTTGGAGTATCCCATGGTTACTCTACACATATCCCAGTTCTAGTTCTTAATAAAGCATCAAAAGAATACCCTTAGACTGTTTAATGAGCCGGATGAGTATTGGTTGCTGTGTGCCTGGCTGCCTCTGCACTGAATAGGAATAAATCTGGGCAAAATTCCAGCGGCCCCTGCGGTGGCATACGATGCATTAAAGTGTTGCTAAACCCACAACTGTAAATCAGTCTGTATATACAGTAAAGCATGCTTGTTATATTCACTATGGAACCTAAAGGGTATATACTCTGTATTGTGTCAAAAGGCAGTTTGATCTGTTTTCTCTGCCCCTCCTCTTGTTCAAATATCCACATCTCCTGATAACTCCTGATAAGACAGACTTAACCCATAGCCACATGCACATGCTCAGTTTAGTGTGTATTGCTACAGGTTTTTTTTTTTTTCTTGGGAGAGTGCATGTGATCAGCACAGGGCCAATCAGCCCTGTCCAGACAGAGGTCAGGGGTTCTCCATTCTCCTAGATCAGAAATAAAACTCCTCCTACAAGCTTTAACCAGTGCTCTGCTGGGAACTGATAGAAGTCAGCAGTCAAAACTGCTCTAACTGCTGATGGGAAAAGGTATTTATCAGTTTATATTTACTAAAATAATTGCACTTCGATGTTCTGTGTACTGTGAGAGACAGATATAGTGAATGCTGGGTCCTGGGTTTAGTAACACTGTAAGGTAAAAAATGTTGTAACTTTAGACTCACTTTAAGCATAAACATTTCAGATAATTATTATTATTATACAGGATTTATATACAGTATAATGCCAACAGTTTTATTATTATTATACAGGATTTATATAATGCCAACAGTTTTTTTTTATTATTATTATACATGAATTATATAGTGCCAACAGTTTATGCAGCGCTTTACAAAATGAAGATAGACATTACAGTTACAATACAATTTGGTACAAGAGGAAACAGAGGGCCCTGCTCGTTAGAGCTTCCAATCTAGGAAATGCAACAACATCTCTATTGGGTCTGAAACTTTACTAAAGCAGTAAAAGTTTATTGCAATAAAGAAGAAGCAAACTGAGCTACCGCATGTCAAGGTCTCTATGATTAAGCCTAGATCTTTGGCAAACCACATCAAAGAAGGAGCGTAGACCGGTGGGGGTTATCATCAGCGTGGGTCAAAAAATTGCAGGTGCTGACATGCGATAGTGTGGCTTGCTTCATGTATATTGCAGTGAGAGAGAAACCCTCACAGCCAGCACAGCACTCTGTTATACAGTTTGTAATACACTGTATCTATGATGATTTGGTGTGCTTTTAATTGTAACAAGAAAAGTTGTCCACATCCTTGCAAATCTTCTGCCAATTTAAACCAGCTTTTGAGTGTAAAATTTAAGAAAAGGTCAAGGAAACCTACCATCAAAATGTTTTATATGCATATGGCAGGGATGATGTTAGGTTGTCATGATCTATTCATTTATTCAGTGCTTGGAATACTACATTGTATTGAGCCAAACCATGAAATGAAACACAGATTGCAGAACTAATCAGCCAGAGTGCTTCTGTAAACTCTATACTCCATTGAGAATCACATGTGGGTACAAACCTGGCACATCATACCCAGGTAACTGAAGAGCATCTGCAAACTAGTGCACACTTTATACCTAGGAAATATACCTAGAAGCATAAAACAAAATTAAAAGGCAATTCCAAAATGTTATTACATTTATAGGTGAAGTCTTATTTCATGAGCCCAGTTGTAATGTTTTAGGACTCAAGTGGTAAGATCTCTCTACTACAACCTCTGACTCAGCTGCCACCCACCTGGAAGTGTTCAGAGCTAAACACCAGGTAAGATCTTTATTGCATACTCACATTGGTCCAGCCTCTAGATCTCATACCGAAGGGCCACTGGGGAAGCTGACAATCACTGTAGTAATTGGCACTACTACCGTGATTGCCACAATCTCCTGGGTGCTGCTGGGATTCTGTGCGAGTAGCCTCCCCCCTGCACACTGACCACAGGGGATCACTTTGCTTGGCACTGCCACTATTCACAAAGAGCCTTGCATTTTTTTCCCATTGAATACAAGCTGTTCTTTTAACCCCTTCATGCCTAAGAGTAAAACAAATCTTAACACCTAAGCACAATTTTGCAACTTTGACATGTATTAGCAAAACTGTAGATATCATCACAACTACTTTGTGCATCCAGGTGGATTATGCCTTGTTTTTTTCAGGACAAATTGGGCTTTAATTTGGTAGTTAACGGTTATCGATATCTCCTGATTTTTATTTATATTATCAAAGGAAACAATATCTAATGAGGGCATGCGCTCAATAAAAATATATATCACCATATAATTAGGTGTCCATAATAAATCTGTGCAAGTCCAAAACAAAACTCAAAATATCCTCTGTGAATTCATAACACTGTGAATAATCCACCACCAAATGAATTAGATGGACTCACCAGAGCTATATGCTGATCAAATTATAGACCAGCAATAGCACTTGTGCTCTGGGAGCGATGGGTGAACGATATCCAGGGTATTAGAAGTAGTAATTTTCAATAATAGTCACGTCCAGGTGATCAATAATGGCAATCAGCATAAAGGAAAGCATATCACTACCAGAAGCAATACTCTGCAGCCAAAGATCTCATGATGAATCTCTCCATTTAACTCCATATCTCCATATATGCATGAGTCACATTCAGGGACAAAGGAAAAAACATAATGGTGCAGTATGTTTAAAACACATATATATTTAATAAAATGCCAAACAACTCACAAGAGAGGTGTCCAGACAGACACCAGCTTAACCAGCAATGCACAGCACTGAAGTAGTGGACGATCCCCGCTCACCGCGGATCACCTCCGACACACACTGGGAAAAGAGCGTCCTGACGTCAACATCGAGTAGGCCACGCCCAACGCATTTCGTCACCACGACGTCATCACCATGACACTTAATTATATGGTGATATATATTTTTATATATATAAATGGCGTCGGTCTGTCGTGTTCATTCGCGCATGCGCATTTACACAACCAGCCCCCGGGAATATGGCGCCGATCCGCAGCGATCGGCGCTTCTTCTATCTTCCCTTGGGGGTACCTGGGGAAGCCTGGGACTGTGACATGTGGGAGAGAGGGGTGAGCCCCTCCCCACCAGTTTATTCATTTGTGTGCAATATGTTCCACCGCAGTTGGGTATGCGGTGGATACACACATCATTTAGGCCACTATAAAATGGCGCCCGGACGCCCGCACATGCGCAGTATGCGGGACTTCGGCAAAATGGCACCCAATTAACTTTATTACAGGCACACAATACACTATATATATGGCTTTTGTGGCGTCCGGCAGCTATGGCTCTTATTCCTTCTGATGATGTACGTGTGATACGAAACGCGCGTCAAGGAGGAGCCTTTGCTAGCCGTGACGCTAAGCCGCCGGATCAAGGGGGTCCGGTGGCCACTCTTCTATACCAGCTGGTCAGTGTGTCATTCATGATATCCTTAGTGCACAAGGATTGATTTTATTCTCATATTTATGTTAAGTGTTTTTTTTAACATACAATAAATTTTTTTATAATTTAACATAAATACTACACTATGGGTATTCCTTTTTGCTCCACATCGAGCATTTACAGTTGTGACCAAAATTATTCAACCCCCACTGAAATTGAGTGTTTTGGCCAGTTTGACATTGCTTTTGATCATTCAGTCATCTTGCTTACATTTACATTAAAGAGGCACTTGTAGGTCAGACAAATATAACATAACAGTTATAATGAAATAACCACAAATGTCTTTTCTGTGCTCACAGCATTATCAGTTTTATTCAACCCCCAAGTGACATTCAATCTTAGTACTTAGTACAGCATCCTTTTACAGTTATAACAGCTTTTAAACGTGAAGCATAGCTTGACACAAGTGTCTTGCAGCGATCTACGGGTATCTTCGCCCATTCTTCATGGGCAAAGGCCTCCAGTTCAGTCACATTCTTAGGCTTGCGCACTGCAACTGCTTTCTTTAAGTCCCACCAGAGGTTCTCAATCGGATTTAAGTCTGGTGACTGCGATGGCCACTCCAAAATGTTCCAGCCTTTCCTCTGCAACCATGCTCTAGTGGACTTGGAGGTATGCTTGGGATCATTGTCCTGTTGAAAGGTCCAACGTCTCCCAAGCCTCAGGTGTGTGACGGACTGCATCACGTTTCCATCCAATATCTCCTGGTACTGAAGAGAATTCATGGTACCTTGCACACGCTGAAGCTTCCCTGTACCTGCAGAAGCAAAACAGCCCCAAAGCATGATTGACCCTCCACCATGCTTCACAGTAGGCAAGGTGTTCTTTTCATCATAGGCCTTGTTCTTCCTCCTCCAAACATAGCGTTGATCCATGGGCCCAAACAGTTCTAATTTTGTTTCATCAGTCCACAGAACACTATCCCACAACTTTTGTGGTTTGTCCACATGGCTTTTGGCATACTGCAGTCGACTCTTCTTATTCTTTGGAGACAGCAAGGGGGTACGCCTGGGAGTTCTGGCACGGAGGCCTTCATTACGCAGTGTGCGTCTTATTGTCTGGGCTGAAACTTCTGTACCCACATCTGACAAATCTTTTCTCAGTTCCTCAGCAGTCACACGGGGACTTCTCTCCACTCTACGCTTCAGGTAGCGCACAGCAGTCGAAGTCAGCATCTTCTTTCTGCCACGACCAGGTAGCGTTTCAACAGTGCCCTTTGCCTTGAATTTGCGAATGATGCTTCCTAAGGTGTCTCTTGGTATGTTTAACATCTTTGCAATCTTCTTATAGCCATTGCCCTTCCTGTGAAGAGAAATCACCTCTTCTCTTGTCTTCCTGGACCATTCTCTTGCCTTCACCATGTTTGTAACCACACCAGTAAATGTCTAGAAGGAGCTGAGTATCACAGTCATTTTAAAGCTGCCTAATTGGTGCTTATTATGCTTGATTGCTGCTCGGTGACATCCACAGGTGTTTTCAATACCTGATGGAAAGCACCTGTATGAACCTCTGTTCTTCAGAGTGGTAGTCTTTAAGGGGTTGAATAATTGTGGCAATGAAGAAACCACATAAGAACCATTTACTACTGTATTACATAAACAATTGATGTCATTTTAGTTGCATTTGGGTAGTTACAACGTCCTTGTAGGATTTGATTCTGAATACAATTCCAAATGTACACTATAGTCCCTAAACCCCTTTACAGCATTGGGGGTTGAATAATTTTGGTCACAACTGTAATTCCTCAGGACCACCAGGTGATTACCCCAAGGCCCAGAGATATATTCAGCTGATCCTGTTTTGGAACCTGTCTGCCAGAAGGAATCCCCAGATGGGTTACCTTTCATCATAGAACCACCTGTTCGGGGCTTCCCTTCATCCACAGTCGGAGTGATCTTTGGTGTATGAGACACAAACGCACAATTTAAATTGTGCTTCCGGTGAGTGCGCAATTTATTCATTTCTTCTGCATATCGCCGGACTACATGCATCATAAAGATCTCATCGAGATACACTCATCTGTGTTTCTTTGATGACTGGACTGTACTGTGCATTTATATTGTGCGTTTTCATTGTGAAGTGAAATTGTGTGAAGCTCACGTCATTTCTTTCCCCCTGTTTCCAACTCTTGGGAGGATCACATATAGTGTGTTTGGTCACATATAATGCATGTGGTCCACATCTGTTGACATTTAAGTAAGGGATATTGCACCATCTTCAATACTGGTACAGTCATATAACATCAAGCGCTGCACTATTTATCTTATATTGTTTGTTTGAAGGTTGATGGTTTTCCTTTTTAGTGTATCAGCTGCTGTGTCGGTTAGCGCTCACTGAATCCCTCATTACCATATTTATACACAATTTCCTTACAGTTTGAGCTGCTTTCCAGTAACTTTATAGAATATGGATATATTTGAGATCAGATCCAAGAGAGTTAACATCTCGGAGGATGTATACTCAATTGATGATAGTATAGATGACCTGAAAGGCCTCTTTTTACATCTTCAAAATATTACCTCATCTGAGATAAGAACTTTATGGGATATCTCCTTTTTGGAGAAATATATTAAAGAGAACATGGTCCCGAGATTTCTGAGATGGGATATACCCCCAGAAATTGACGATATTAACAGCGAGTCTGAATGGCTCCAGTTTTTCAATAACATGGGATTAGACCTTTTAAAATTCCTCATTGTTAGGAAAAAGAAAAAACTTGTACATTTAGACAAAGAAATTAACAAAATCAGAGAAAAACTGGTACCATATAAAAGTACAGAGGAATACACTAATGAATCCAATAAACTTAAAAATTACTTAGATGGTATAGAAAGGGATCAAAAGATTAAAAAAAAGAAAAAATACTTTAGGGATTCTAAAGATTATCAAGAGAAATGCATTTTAAATGGCAAACCTCTAGAAATGACTATAATAACGTCATCCCTAATGTTAATACGGCTTCTGGGAAGCATATTAGTGACATATCTAGTAGACATATACCTGGTATTCCATCAGAAAGACAGTATGGTCATGACTCTCCTAGAAATCCTGGGCAGTATGAGGGAGCACCCATCCCAGTACACAATCGTTTTGAACATCTATACCAGGGTCCTGATAGTGATATGAATAATATTGGACTGAGAGACATGAGGTGGCATCCATTACAGAAGAATAATAAGAACAAAAAAAGAGGTTCTAATAAGAAATCTACTAAGGGACCTAAAAATCGGAATAATTATCAATACAATGATCGTGTCCCCAGTCGTAACTACAATCAGTCAGATGATTGTATCCCTAATCATGATTATGATTACAATTATGGTCAGAATATGTATAAACCCCACTACTATACACCCAAGAAAAATTGGGGAACTCCTCGTAACATCCAGTATGATAGGCCTCCAGGTAACCCGCAGGATGTGTATAAACCTCATTATTACACACCCAGGAGAAATTGGGGAACTCCTCGTAATATGCAATATGATAGGCCTCCAGGTAACCCCGATTACTATCAGGGAAGAAATAGACATGATGGCTATGATGACTACCCAGTCTATAACACCCAGCCTGAACCATCCCAACAGATTCGTTTTTTAGGGGAAGGAACCACACGAAAAAGAAGCATCCGCACAGAGGAAGTAGAGGAGGGAAGAGGGTCAATAGACCTCAAAAAGAGGAACCTATAACAGATAAGGGTATTTTCAATTTGAGTGGCACTACTTTATCCCAACAAGAGCTTAAGGTTCTTAATAAAGGTTTAAAATATGCTCCTAAGTCTAAGCTAAACAAGTTTCAGACGTACTTAGATATACACAAGTTTACTAGGAGATTGGCAATCAAACGATTTTTCCTTAACAAACCATTAGCGATTGATCAGAACAGTACCCAACCATCTACATCCCAATTAAGAAATGCTTCCCTCTTCAACCCTCCTCCTCAAACTCAGTCACATATTAATACCTTTAAGGAAATGGTACTTAAAGATATGGAATCCATTAAAATAAAGCGCCCATACAACCAAGTAGGCGTGGATATGGGATTAAAGTCTCTACTTGAAAATAAGGATTTAGTTACAAGGCCCGCTGACAAGGGCGGAGGGGTAGTTCTGCTAAATAAGGTAGACTACATAAAAGAAGTCCAAAGAATATTGGATGACAAAGAAACCTATCAACTATTACCCAAAGATCCACTTGTCACTTACAAGCGGTCTTTGAAACAACTTATAAGTAAAGGTTTTGAGAACAATGTCATTAATTCAAAAGAAAAGAACTTCTTGTGCCCAAAGGCCCCAAGACTCCCGATTATATATTGTCTTCCTAAAGTGCACAAGGACCCAGTGCATCCACCGGGAAGACCGATTATCAGTGGAATCGGATCTTTGTGTTCTAGGATTGGTCAATTTATAGATTACCATCTACAGCCCTTAGTGACAGCTACTCCCTCTTATCTGAAAGACACTAAGCAGGTTTTAAACGAAACTAAGAATCTTACATGGAATCCTAAACGTATGACCTTCTTGGTAACTGCTGACGTAGCCTCTTTGTACAGTAACATTAATTCATTGATGTTCATTCACTGTCCCTGCATTTGTGCAGGTACAGTGAGTGTGTATTCATTCTGTGAGACCACAGGAATATGGCGGTTCCGTTCGCGCATGCGCACTGCTGTACCGACCCACGGTAAAATGGCGTCGGTCTGTCGTGTTCATTCGCGCATGCGCATTTACACAACCAGCCCCCGGGAATATGGCGCCGATCCGCATCGATCGGCGCTTCTTCTATCTTCCCTTGGGGGTACCTGGGGAAGCCTGGGACTGTGACATGTGGGAGAGAGGGGTGAGCCCCTCCCCACCAGTTTATTCATTTGTGTGCAATATGTTCCACCGCAGTTGGGTATGCGGTGGATACACACATCATTTAGGCCACTATAAAATGGCGCCCGGACGCCCGCACATGCGCAGTATGCGGGACTTTGGCAAAATGGCACCCAATTAACTTTATTACAGGCACACAATACACTATATATATGGCTTTTGTGGCGTCCGGCAGCTATGGCTCTTATTCCTTCTGATGATGTACGTGTGATACGAAACGCGCGTCAAGAAGGAGCCTTTGCTAGCCGTGACGCTAAGCCGCCGGATCAAGGGGGTCCGGTGGCCACTCTTCTATACCAGCTGGTCAGTGTGTCATTCATGATATCCTTAGTGCACAAGGATTGATTTTATTATCATATTTATGTTAAGTGTTTTTTTTAACATACAATAAATTTTTTTATAATTTAACATAAATACTACACTATGGGTATTCCTTTTTGCTCCACATCGAGCATTTAATTCCTCAGGACCACCAGGTGATTACCCCAAGGCCCAGAGATATATTCAGCTGATCCTGTTTTGGAACCTGTCTGCCAGAAGGAATCCCCAGATGGGTTACCTTTCATCATAGAACCACCTGTTCGGAGCTTCCCTTCATCCACAGTCGGAGTGATCTTTGGTGTATGAGACACAAACGCACAATTTAAATTGTGCTCCGGTGAGTGCGCAATTTATTCATTTCTTCTGCATATCGCCGGACTACATGCATCATAAAGATCTCATCGAGATACACTCATCTGTGTTTCTTTGATGACTGGACTGTACTGTGCATTTATATTGTGCGTTTTCATTGTGAAGTGAAATTGTGTGAAGCTCACGTCATTTCTTTCCCCCTGTTTCCAACTCTTGGGAGGATCACATATAGTGTGTTTGGTCACATATAATGCATGTGGTCCACATCTGTTGACATTTAAGTAAGGGATATTGCACCATCTTCAATACTGGTACAGTCATATAACATCAAGCGCTGCACTATTTATCTTATATTTTTATTGAGCGCATGCCCTCATTAGATATTGTTCACTTTGCCAAAACAATTTTATATATATTTTTTTGGTTGGGTGTTGCTGCTAACACAGTTTAATTTTGTTATACAGTGTGGCGCTTCTATTGGTTTATTTAGTATATTATCAAAGGAAAACTGACCCAAAATATAAAAAAAAAACAAGATTTTTTAAAATTAGTTTGTATATTACTTGCCAATACCATAACCAACCACCACAGAACAACCCAAAATAATTTCTCCTGCTCCTGACGATCGCAGCGATACCACATATGTGTATGTTAGTTGTTGTTTGTACCCATAGTACAGCCCAGAAACAATAGTTTGCATTTTGCTTTTTTTTTATCCCGCCACTAATTGACACTGATGCTGATTTAAAAATTAAAAAAATGAGTGATCCCATGTAGCCAGTATGTAGAGAGAATACCTTCCAGTCTCTCAGGTATGAGATATGTATACTTACCATTGGTCCAAGCTTGACCAATGTAGGTATGCAATAAAGATCATGCCAAGAGTTTAGCTTTAAGTCTTTAGTTATCTACATCAAACTCTCCTGTTGCATCCTGTGATATAAAATACATGAAAAGCAAACATTCAGCAAAACCTTGTACCTGGTGATCCTACCAGTAACACACTTTTTGTGTTATGCTGGCCATGCATGGATCACAATACAGGCAGCTCATGTTGTGTGAAAGGAGAGAAGGTTTTTCTGATTTCTATCCGACATTTGTATTTGCATTATCATCAATAAAAATATGGAAGAGAAAAAAAAAATTTGGCGGCCAGTTCAGCAGGGACTGCTCCATGTATGGATCGACGTCTGTACAACCAGCCTGTTGTGTTTTTCCTGATTGATCAGTGCTGCCGCCATCATTGTATTCTGATGGCAGAGAAGGATCCCAGCTGTCAGAACACAATAGTACAGTGGGAGTGATACCTCCATCCACCTCGAATGTGTGGATGTGGGAATCAGATCAAAATGATCAATGTATGGACTGCCTTAGGCTGCCAACACTCACTCAATGAAATATACACTATATTGCCAAAAGTATTGGGATACCCCTCCAAATCAATGGATTCAGGTGTTCTAATCACCTCCATGGCAATGTATATAAAATCAAGCACCTAGGCATGCAGACTGCTTCTACAAACATTTGTGAAATAATAGGTCACTCACAGGAGCTCAGTAAATTCAAGGGTGGTACCATGATAGGTTGCCACCTGTGCAATAAGTCCATCCCTGAAATTTCCTTGCTACTAAATATTCCACGCTCAACTGTTAGTGATATTGTTAGTGGAAGCCACTGGGAACAACAGCAACTCAGTCATGAAGTGGAAAAATGACAGAGCGGGGTCAGCGCATGCTGAAGTGCGCAGAATTCGCCAACTGTCTGCAGAGTCAATAGCTAAAGACCTCCTAACTTCATGTGGCCTTCAGATTAGCACAACAACAGTGCATAGAGAGCGTCATGGAATGGGTTCCCATGAATGAGCAGCTGCATCCAAGCCTTACATCACGAAGTGCAATGCAAAGCATTGGATGCAGTGGTGTAAAGCACACAGCCACTGGACTTTAGAGCAGTGGAGACGTTCTGTGGAGTGACGAATCATGCTTCTCTGTCTGGCAATCCAATGGACGTGTCTAGGTTTGGTGGTTGCTAGGAGAACGGTACTTGCCAGACTGCATTGTGCCAAGTATAAAGTTTGGTGGGGGGGATTATGGTGTGGGGTTGTATTCAGGAGTTGAGCCTCTTAGTTCTAGTGAAGGGAACTCTTAAGGCGTCAGCATACCAAGACATTTTGGACAATTTCATGCTCCCAACTTTGTGGGAACAGTTTGGGGATGGCCCCTTCCTGTTCCAACATGACTGCGCACCGGTGCACAAAGCAAGGTCCATAAAGACATGGATGAGCAAGCTTGGGTTGGAGGAACTTGACTGGCCTGCATAAAGTCCTGACCTCAACCCAATAGAACACCTTTGGGTTGAATTAGAGAGCAAAAAGTGAGCCAGGCCTTATTGTCCAACATCAGTGCCTGACCTCACAAATGCGCTTCTGGAACAATGGTCAAATATTCCCATAGACACACTCCTAAACCTTGTGGAGAGCCTTCCCAGAAGAGTTGAAGCTGTTATAGCTGCAAAGGGTGGGCCAACTCAGTATCGAACCCTATAGACTAAGACTGTGATGCCATTAAAGTTCATGTGCATAAAAGGCAGGCATCCCAATACGTTTGGCAATATAGTGTACACTGCTCTAGAGTCCAGTGGTGGCGTGCTTTACACCACTGCATCAGATGGTTTGCATTGCACTTAGTGATGTAAGGCTTGGATACAGTTGCTCAGACAGTTGGCGACTTCTGCGCACTGTGTGCTTCAGCATGTGCTGACCCCACTCTGTCATTTTACGTGGCCTACCACTTCCCCAGTTTCTGTCGTTCCCAGTTGCTTTCACTTTGTTATAATAGCACTAATAGTTGACCATGGGAATATTTATTTAATATAATTGTATTCATTTATTCAATAATCTACACGTATATTATGAATTTACTGGGTAAAAGTACCACTGGGAACTGTAAAATCTTCCCCCCATTGTATAAGAAACACTTGCTAGTCAAGAATATACAGACAAAAAATACTGTACTTTACAGAAAAACATTGAAAACCAAACCATTCAGTGGGATCCCCCCAAAACCTATATGAGACAACTCGCAGATGTTTAAGCCCACACATATTAGTATAGGTTTGACAAGGACATACTCCCAGAAGTATAGGAGAGTGAAATTTCTGGAATACTAGAATTCTCTCAATGTCAACTCAGGCAACACAGAAAGAAATTTTTGTGTAGATGTTTCATAAGTAACAAAAGGGTTTTTTTTTCCATATTGTTACTTTCATTTTTATGCTATAAAACCTATTGTGCCATTAGCTCAGGAGTCCCCAAAACTCTAAAAGTGATTCTAAATGCAATTTTTAAAAAATAACAAACATGGTATACTTAAGTGTTCTATGCAATTTTGCACAGAGAAGCCTGATCCTCCTCTTCTTAGGTCCCCCGCTGGCGCTCCTGACTAGTGCCTGGAGCCATTTGTTATGGGGGCACTCGTGCACGCTCACTCCCAAACCAGGTCTGTGTGTCTATTGATTCACAGAGCACAGTTTGGACCCCCTCCCCTTCCTCCTCACTGACTGTGATTGACATCCCAGTGCTGCCTTTCTGTCCATTGAGGAGAGAGAGCTGAGAGAGCTGCTGCTCTTGTGCACACTGCTTAATTGAGATTAAGCTCAGGTAAGTATTTAGGGGGCTGGGGTCTGCATGCAGAACCACTTTAGGGGCTCAATCACACAAGCAGCCAGGGCACAGTAAAAGCAAGCTGTTGAGCTTGCTACCTAAAGAAGGGCATGCAGCCATTCAGCACTATGAACTTGGAACTGCAGTGATCCTTTGTTTCATGAGTGTAGCAAAGCTTAAGTCCCATATCACATTCAGCAGGCAGTACTGCCCCCAAACATGACCCATACTAGTGAATAGGCTGAATCCACAACCGCCCTGCAATTTAACCTATCGCCTCCCAGACACCTGTCAACTGCCCTCAGAAAAGTGATCCACTGTGGATAACTTTTCAGTGGGGCAAAAAGGGCAGCCACCTGTCTGAATGAGTACTAAGCTTCCCATATTTCTAATCATCTGTGTACATATCAAACAAAATCCAGTCACTGTCAATGTTGTAGACTTCACCTCCGCAACATCTCCAAGATACGCCCATTTTTAACCTTTGAAACCACTAAGCAACTTATTCACTCCCTTGTTATCTCTCGCCTTGACTATTGTAACTCCCTCCTCATTGGCCTATCTCATCACAGGCTATCCCCTCTTCAGTCTATCAGGAATGCTGCTGCCGGACTCATCCACCTTACTAACCGTTCCATATCTGCCATCCCTCTCTGCCAATCCCTCCACTGGCTTCCCATTGCCCAATGAATAAAATTCAAAACATTAACAATAACATATAAAGCCATTTATAACTCTGCCCCAAATTACATCACCAATCTTGTCTCCAAATATGCCCCAAATTACATCACCAATCTTGTCTCCAAATATCACCCAAATCGTCCTCACCGATCCTCCCACGACCTCCTGCTCTCTAGCTCCCTTGTCTCCTCCTCTCATGCTCGTCTCCAGGACTTCTCCAGAGCCTCCCCCATCCTCTGGAACTCTCTACCCCAATCTCTCCTACTATCGCCTACTCTGCCCACTTTTAGGAGATCTCTGAAAACCTATCTCTTCAGGGAAGCCTATCCTGCCTTCAGCTCTTAACCAAATCTTCTATTTCTCCTATCAGTTCATCCCCCACAGTTATTACCTTTTGTATCCCCAGCCCCTCCCTCTTAGATTGTAAGCTCCAAGGAGCAGGGCCCTCCTAACCCTCTTGTACTGAACTGTATTGTTGCTGTACTGTCTCCAGTTATATTGTAAAGCACTGAGCAAACTGCTGGCGCTATATAAATCCTGTATAATAATAATAATATTATTTATGAGTTGCTGCTCAGGAATCCAGTATTTTTCCATGAGCCTATGTGTAGAGCCCTTACACATTTTATTCCTGTATAAAAATATCAAAAACTGACAACACCCCTCCCAGAAGGACGTTGGAGTGTACTAGATAAACAGCCGGCACATAACATAGCTGTAGAATGTTTGTATCAAGAACTATGATATATTTGTCTTGTAGATGTTACATAGAAACCTAATCTAGTGACGTCTTAGAAAAACAGGGGTGGTTTGACTGCTGTGCTCATAGTTCTTAGCAGTCAGCGAGATCATATGACGGTGACAATTTTATTTATAATAAACAATAAACTTTTTATGAACAAATATAGAGGCTTTACTTGCCAACACCTTCACCTCAGTCACTGGGACAATCACCCCCATCTATGACCCACACATATCACTCCCTCCTTCCAGATGGCCCTGCCCAGATCTAATCACTTTCCAAGTGGTCCTGTCCAGATCACTCCCACTTTCTGGGCACCCCACCCCTTGTGTGAGAACCACTCACTCATGGCCACCATCCTCTCAGTTATACCTTTTTGAGTTACTGTACATGCTCGGTAGTTCAAGCAAGGGTGATGCTATGATCTCAAGACACAGCCTTGGACATAGCATCATGGGGACAGGGGACCTACAGTAGATTCCAGACTACGACAGCAAATCTTAGCATCCATGGGAAGCTGCCTTTGCTGACATTCTTCTGAAAATGCTAGTTACCTGGTTGCCATGCTGATCTACTGGTCTCTTACTTTCTGAATCATGGTAATGGAATATGTATGCAGATTATAAAGGATGGAGTTAAATCAGATGCCTTTATATGTGTAGCACCCCTCTGACCCCTGAAAGAAGGTGAAGTACCACATAGACAGGGAGGGCTAGCATTTTTCCAGGGCTGAGTCCATGCCTGGAAAGTGGGGGTGCGAAACATATTGGGCACCAGCCACTTTAAAGGACAATTATCAAGGATTTTCAGCAGTTTATGGGAGAGAGGGATAGAGAACCCAGAACTCCCATTACTGACTTGTAGACTCACATTCTATCAACAGACCTCAATACTCCTAGATTGTAAGCTCGAAAGAGCAGGGCCCTCGATCCCCTCATGTTTTGCATTGTATTGGTATTGTTCTGTCACATGTTCTGTCCCCCTTTGTAATGTACAGCGCTGAGCGAACCATTGGCGCTTTATAAATACTGTATAATAATAATAATAATAATAATACAGGAAAAAGGGCCTTTAAGCCAATATCAGCAAACTGCACCTGTCCAAAAGAAGCTGTAGTTTTCAATAGCAACAGCATCTGCGTTAGCCGCAGCAGTCTCAGTGATCTCTCTTGATGCTTTCCCAGCGCCTCCATGAGATACCCCTCATAGGTCCTCAAGCGGCAGAGTCAACTCTGGTAATCCATCCCAGACATCACTCCTTCCAATTATCTGACCTCTGCAAGGCTTTCTGCGGCCAAGGTCTGAAGACACAGGACCACACTGGACAGGCAGGCTTGTTCTACTTTCAGGTCTCTGCACCAAGCACACATGAAGGCCTCCCATGCCCCTGCCCTATTCAATTAGCTGTTCTTCACTCACCCTCTCCAGGATGCAGATCAAGGGGAAGAGGCATCTCACATAGGCCAGCCAAAATATTTATGCTCCCCCCCATGCATGGGTAGCAATAATCCTTCTACTGGTTGGCTAGACTAAACAGAAATATTCATAACTCGGGCTTACTGTAGCTTCTCACACCTTTTCCATGACACCTACTAGCAGCAGAAAGAAGCCACAGCTCCACTAGGTTTAAGGGAAAGCCAAGTGAACAAACAGACTTTAAATCAGTCTGGGGTGACTGCCACCCAGCAAGACTAAATTTGGATAGTTGCCCCTGTTTAAGACAGGGTGGCTACATACAGTATATATCCTTGTTTCAGAGCAGTTACTTGAAGCTTTAACTTCTTCCCTCCATGTAACACATATATGCGCCTGCAGGCCGGGTAGACTTTAACATCCAGCAGCTGCACATAGGCATCCATGGGGCTTCAGGATTCTGTGCTGAGATCATGCTCACTGTGTCATCACACTGACTGATCTGTCTCTGACAGCAGGATGCTACCACCAGGACAGGCTCTCAAGCATGTGACAGGCAATGACAGCAGGAAGCCGCGTCCTGGCATTAACACCCACTTAAAGGGCTGCTAGGAGGCAGCAGCAAGGGGTTAAATAAAAAGTGTGAACATGATAGCTAGGCAACTAGCATTTTCATGAGAGACCAATGAAATTCTTTTGTTTAACTTATGAAATGTTTCCATTTATATACTGTACTCTTACTTGATTTCTACTGCTGAATTTAGCAAGATCTACCCCTCATCGGTCCATGGATCGTGCCCGACTCATCAATACAAGGACTCATCATGTAAGCGGAGGACGGTGGAAACATACCGCTAGACCCATAGGGTTATCTCACTGGTATTACTGTCCTGATGTTGATGTGAATGATCTGGTTCACGGTCAGGGGGGGCTTCTACACCCCAGAGGATTTTCATGGTCTCCTTGGCTTGTAGTGTAATGTAACAAAAATGGAAATTGAAGCGCCACACCACTGCTAAGAAGTCCACATACAACTTTATTCCAATGAACAACAAATGTTTTGTATTGTTCTCCTAACTTTCATTGGAATAAAATTGTATCTGGACCTCTTAGTAGTAGTGTGGCACTTCAATTTCCATTCTTGTTTCATCACGTAGGTGTCTGTTGTTTTCTATCTTGCACCTATGAAAACGCAGCGCTAGGACTGCACTACAGCAAGACATTGTTTTGCATATAAGTACATATTATTGTATAATCTCTCTACTTCTCAGCTCATCCCATCAGTTTCCACATGTATCACTGATTTACTAACAGACATATCAGACTGGATGTCACTCCACTTCCTAAAACTCAATCTATCCAAAACTGAGCTCATAATATTTCCAACCCCACTTGCCTCTTCCCCTGATTTCTCGGTCAGGATCAATAGCACCACTATCAACCCATCCCCACATGCCGGGGTGCTAAGGGTAACCCTGGATTCTGAACTATCCTTTCAGGCCCACATCCAATCACTGTCCAAATCATGCCGCCTCAAACTCCGCAACATCTCAAGAAAACGCCCCTTTCTAACTAATGATACCACAAAGCTCTTAATTCACTCCCTGGTTATCTCTCGCCTCGACTACTGCAACTCCCTCCTCATTGGCTTACCTTTACATAGGCTATCCCCCCTCCAGTCCATTATGAATGTTGCTGCCAGGCTCATCCACCTTACCAACTGTTCAGTGTATGCTCAACGAATAACATTTAAAATACTAACAACAACTTACAAAGCATATATATATATATACACACATGATTTTGTGCACCCCTGCCACCCTGTAGCAGTATATCTGCTATAGGGCAGCTAGAAAATTGTTAAAGAAGCCTATCCTGCTTCTAACTAGTAAACTGCCTTTTATTTCCTCCATCAGCTCATCCCCCACAGTTATTACCTTTTGTATCACTCAACCCTTCCTCTTAAGGTGGGAATACACGATTAGAAAATCGACCGATCGGTCATCCGACGACCGAGAAGCGTTCGTTTGTTGGTCGAAATCGTGGCCCACATTAACCAATCTAAAAAAAAATTGTTCGTCGGACAATATGTAGTGTTGACGTCTTCCGTACAAGTGGAAGTGATGCAGTGTGTGTGTGACCTTGTGAGTATAATATAGTTTATTACATTACCTATATACATAAATAGTGATACATAAAAATATAATATGCATAATTCTGGTTTCATTATCTCATTAGGCCAATCTACTTTTAACATTTGGATTTTTCGTTCATGTTTATGAAGATTCCTTGGACATAAACATCCGGGTCATCTTCTATTTCCGCTCATGCGTGATAGCGCTTGATAGTTTTTTTTTGTACGACCGTCATACCACCGCATAGAAAATCGGTCGTTTGTATGCGAAACGACAAATTTTTCACTGTTGTTCAATCGTTTTTTTTTGTTCACAATATCGTTATTGGTTAAAACATCCTGTTCATCAACAAAGAGAAAATCAGTGGTTCCGTGAAATTTTTCGGACAATTTTTTTATCGTGTGTATGGGGCATTAGATTGTAAGCTCTAACAAGCAGGGCCCTCTTTCCTCTTGTACCAAATTGTATTGTAGCTGTAATGTCTACCTTCATTTTGTAAAGCACTGGGCAAACTGTTGGCGCTATATAAATCATGTTGTCACGGATCCAAACCCACGCACACGTCCACAGCGACTTGCTAACCGAGGTGTGCACGTCCGGCCGTGACTTGGGATAAATGGGAATTAGGGGAACTTACTTTGAGCATATAAGACTGGCCATGATACTTTCACAGCCCACACTGCCTCTGGCCACCACTAGATGGAGACTCCACTCCAATCCAGCTGGCTGACCACACAGAAGATACGAATCTTATATACAATCTGGTGCACTCTAAGGGTTGGGGAGCAGTCTAGTAATTGGCACACCCTTCTAGGATTCCTCCAGCTATCCTACAAGCTAGAATCCCAGTGTTAATCACTCTTCCACTGTCCACATACCCCTGCAGCAGACACACAACAAACAGTAGCTTTCCACCACACAACAGTTTGTCCGCAGACTGGTCTGCTGGGCCACCACACACACACAGATCTCCGTCCAGCAGATCTGCTACTTTACAATCTGCATGCAATCTGCCAACACATAGTGCAATTGCATACAGATTGGCAATGAACTTAGACCGAGGACAGACACTACAATACAACAATCTCTCCGGAGATATGAGCCCGAGCTTAAGTACCCAGAAGTCACTTATTAATTTTATGATTTAATATCTCGGAAGTGGGCAGCACATAAAATATGTACAAAGCATAAAAAGTTACAGAAAATACAAAAAGACACACAATTGGCTATTCACTATAAAATAAAAGGGAACAAAAACAGAAATAAAACTTTTACCAAGATTTATCCTGCGACTGGAGTAAGTCAAAGAAAGTCTGTGATTGGTCAGTCAAATAGAACCGGATCCGTACGAATCACCCTGTCCATATCTCCGGGTCCCCAATTTATTGAAATATGGATGTGGGCTGGATATTAGTCCTTGGCCAATCAACCCTGGGGGGTGTTCCTGTACCAGCCCACAGGACGTTCTGGGAACTGAAGTGCCCAAAGTCGATTGGACCAGGAACGGTTTGAATCACCAAGTCAGGGATAGAATTTCCGACACCAGCGCATCAGTCCGATTGCGACAGTACCAATCACTGTTCAGCTGTCGTAATCAGGCGCCATATAACCGTTTTCTGCGTTTCTCTGGGATTATACAGAAGCTACAAATACACTTTTACATCTAGATATAGCCTACACTGTGTCCAATCAGGAGGAGGTATTTTCATCTCTTCACAACTAATATTTTAGCTTTTATGAGAGATGAAACAGATTCCTCTAATCTGTGGATATAAATCAGAGCTGGCAAACATTTCGGAGCCCCCTCCTTGTCCCCTGCGGTTTCTTGAAGCCAAAATGGCTAGAGCTCTTCTTTTTGATTTCAAGAAGGTGGCAAACTCTGGCTACATAGGTGACGTTTTATTGACATCTAGGTGTCACCTCTAGCCTAGAAGCTGCTCTGTCCTTTCAGATGCTAATTGGTGAACATTTGTCTCTGACCACTGATCGGTAATAACATGGAATGAAACTAGATCTACAATTACATATTTCTACTGATTACATCACATCTCAACTACCCAAATCTTACATTTATGTTACACCTGTATAATAATAATAATAATAATAATAAAAAATAATCTAGCAGTATTTTATATGCACAATATATGCAACTGACTCCAAACCTAATTACAGAAAAATACAGGGAGGATTACATTGATGATGAAAGATATAATGCAGAAAAAAGGCTTGGCATTGAAAACATCCTGAGAACAGGATGCTCTCACTGACACTGATGCAATGAAACTGGGTTATGTTTCATCAGCAGAGCTAGGAAACGAAACTGAAAACTGTGTCTCCCCGCTCCTCTGTACTGATTTCATCCCATACTCCACATACTGTGAATTGTGAGTCTAGTGATGTTTTCTGGTGAACAGCAGTATGTTAATGTAGTATATAATCAGAGGTGGGAACTTCCCCTATAGCCCAAACATTTCAATGTTATTTCCTATACTAATAAGGGTCTATAAGCAGCTTTCCACTAATTAAAGTGTACACCTCACCACAACTTCATTTTACATAGAGCGAGGAAAGGTTAGAACATCTGACAGGTTGTGCAGCTATCTGAGGCTCTGTAAGAGAGAGTTCTGCTCACTTCCTGTCCTGCTGACAAGGGTTTACCAGACAGGAAGTGAAGGGAATTCTGCAACAGCAACATAGTCAGAAATAAAAATGCTGTTCTTTAGTAGAGAAAGGGGAGACTGGAACTATGGTCAGATTTTTATTTCTGTGTTGCTGTGGTAGATTTCCCCTCACTTCCTGTCTGGTAAACCATTGTCAGCAGAACAGGAAGTGAGGGGAACTCTCTCTTAGTGCTCGTTCACACTAGAATGCAGTTCAGGAGAGCTGCAGTGCAGCGCGGCTTCCCACGCTGCATTCCAGTCGCAATGCCTTTGACATCTGCTTTGGGGTCAGTCAAAAGTTAATGTCACCCCAAACGAAGGTCTCAAACGCACTGCGTTTGCCTGCACTGGCCTTCACCAAATCGCATGGTAGAAAGTACTACAGTATTTTTATTATATTGTAAAGCGCAGAGCAAACTGTTGGCGCTATATAAATCCTGTATAATAATAATAATAATAATAATAATGCGGTTGCTGTGCATTTCAAAAAGTAATGCATGCACTATGTGGTCCAGTTTCAGCCCATTCAAAAGAATGGACTTGAAATCGCACCGCACAGAGCTACAGATGAATCGCACAGGAACACATAGTGGTTCCTGTGTGATTCAGCTTGGGTCATAGTGTGAACCGGTCCTTACAGTGCCCCAGATAGCTAAAAATCTGACATATCCTTCCCCACTCCATCCAAAAATGAAAAAAGTTTTTGACTTGACAGACTTTAAAGTGGTCATTAAACTCTAAGCTGAAAAATGAACAGAGCATATCCATCTGTCATGTGTACGTGCTTCTTTCCCGAACACCTAGTGTGATTTCTGTCTCCTCCTTCTTCCCACTGCCATCTGCATAAGTCACTTCTGATAGAATATCCGGAGACAGCCCACCCCCTTTCCCCCAACACACAGAAGGTGATTGACAGCCTAAGCTGTGTATGTTTCTCTATGAGCCTGTGTCAAGGAGGCTTGTCCTTTCCCTCCACTCAGGTCTCAGATTACACTCAGCTCTCCTCTCTATGCTATGCAGTGTGACATAACATCCCTGTCCTCTGCCTGTTGGAGCTGAGATATAGCATTTGATCTGTGTTTTAGGAAGTTGTAGAGAAGAGATGGCGGCGGATAAACAGAAACAAGAGGATTTGTTTTATCTCTGTGTATCACCTGAGGCCAGTCACTTCAGTAGCTATATGTAAGGGTTTACAACCACATGGGAAAGGCAATATTTATGGGAATTAGGGATCAGTCCAAACTGTTGAACTGATGAATGAGTAGCAGGCCAATCAGCTGTGAACAGGGGAATTCCTGTCCCGTAGCTGCATGTATACAAAGAGGCGGGAATGCTGACATTGTTAACCTAATATGGCTACATGTTCAATGCCATTACTTAATATGACCATGGGGCCATTCATCCTACCAGCATATGGCTAGCTTAGGCAACCTTTATGTCAGTCTCTCTCAGCTGGGGTGCCATCGGGGTTCTTCACTGCTGTGCTGTGCCACAAAGTCCAAAAGTTACCCCAAACTGTTCAAAAAATTTTCAAAAACCCAGCGGTGTTGACTGAGCCTGCCATTTTTTGTTACATAGTTAGTCTGGCTGAAAAAAGACAAAAGTTCATCCAGTTCAACCATTAAAAAAAAAAGAAGTTATAATCCTATACCCACAGTTGATCCAGAGAAAGGTAAAAAACCCAGCAAAGCATGATCCAATTTGCTCCTGCTGGTTAACAAAATCCCTTCCTGAACCCCCAAGAGGCAATCGATATTCCCTGGATCGACTTTACCTATAAACGTTAGTATCCAGTTATATTCTGTGTATCTAAGAAATAATCCAGGCCTTTTTTGAAGCAATCCACAGGTGTTTATTGTCCAGAATTATAACCATAGGTACCATTCGGGTAATCTGCCACTGCAATTCTTCTGAAAATACTACTTAGTTGGCAGTCTCTGGATTCTGAGTCACAGACCTTAAGCAGGCCATACATGAGTCAAATTCCAAATGATTTTTCTATCAAAAATCGAAAATATCGTTCGTTCTGCAATCCAAAGGTGCCACAAATGATTTTGAAAAGCAGTTGTTTTTCACGAAGTTTCCAGCATGCCCAATAAACAAAATGGGGAGAAACCACGAAATTTGGCCAGTGTCATTGCCCCACTAACAGAGCAAAAATCAGCCGATCATTCTTAAGTCCCATGTATGGCCGGCCTTAGACTGGCCATTCCTTATACAATTTTCTTGAGAATTTTGCTTTAGATTTACCAAAAACCATATAATATGAGGTCAAACCTAAACAACAATTTCAATTGTATCCAATTAGTCAGGCCCTTGCGCTACATAGTTGTAGGTAAATCTAAAGAAAATTTGGAAGAAATTGGACAGAAAATTGTATAGTGTATGGCCAGCCTTAACCTTACAGCACACAATGAGGTCAGAGAGAAGTCTGAACTTTCTCCAGGTTAGTGACTCAAGAAGTCTTAAAGCCATTGGTTCAGCATGAAAGCCAGGAAACTAGCATTTTCAGGAGGAGAGGTCAGTGGGTTCTGCGCATTTCTCCAAGGTTTCCTTTTACAAGAAATAATGGTTGTCTTCGGTGACAGTTTTCTTCCATGCACAGTAATGTATTATTTTAGGAATTAAAATGTTTGGTAATACAATGGTAAGTAAGCAATGCCTATTATCTGCTGCATGACAAACATTGTTCTAAGTCAGCTGATTGCAGAAGCAAACAAGCATTGCACTGTGCCATTGACTGAGATATCTGTTTTCAGTTTCGATTCCTGCTGATGAAACCTTCTAATTCTTTCCATAGACTTCCTTGTCGCTTTTAGCCACACTACATGTAAGCACAATTATGTAGTTGATGAAACCTGCAATCTCCTCATACCACAATACACCCACGCTTTCTTCTAAGTCACAGATCAATATCAGTTTCAGCAGAGTGTGAAAGTCAGAACACACAAAAAGCACCAACTTACCTGATTGATTGATTGAGACGTCTTTGCTAATTATAGCTAACACATTCCTACAGATATATCTTAAAATTCTTTTTTTTTAGTGGGGGAATTCCACTTTCAGCTGGTTTCATGCTTTAGGTGAAGAAAAAAACTGGAATTGTTAATTAGTTTGACAGAAACTAAATTTCATAAGTTGAGAACCATAAATTGAGATGGATTTGTCGGCTGATTTTTCAAATTTTCTGAAAACAGCAGCAGGCATTTCATGTGTAGATCTGGCTCTAATAATTAGTGGAAAATGGGTTGTGGGGAGAAAAATACCACCTTTAATCACTCCTCCCCCCCGCCGCCCTATAGCAGAAACACTGGTACAGGGCGGCAGGGCCACGCAAAATCACGTATATATACGTGATTTGCATTTCCGGGTAGGGAGCACGCATCACCCTACCCGCGCCGCCATCGGTGGCTAGGGATGTCAATCACCAGGTCCAGGCCAGAGATTCCCCGTTGATACCCGGCGATCGTCGGGGAAAGCTGACAGATAAAAGACCTGTGTGTAAACAACACAGGTCTCCCTCCTGCCAGCAAGGAAATGCTGCCTTGTATTTCTCTGCACAGTAGAGAAATACAAAGCAGCATGTCTCCCAAGTAAAACACACACAGCACATAATGTAAAGCACAGCATACCTTTGATCTCCCCAGATGTTAACCCCTTCCTGCCCAGTGTCATTAGTACAGTGTCAGTGCTTTTTATTAGCAATGATCACTGTATTAGTGTCACTGGGGATGTCAGTGGCAGTTAGCCAGTTCCCACCCAGTGTCAGAATGCCCACTGCAGTCCCGCTATAAGTCGCTGATCGCCGCCATTACTAGTATAAAAAAATAAAAATAAAAAGTCCAGTGTGTATACCACCATTTGTAAATGCTATAACTGTCACATAAACCAATTAATCTACAATGATTGGGATTTGTTTTTAGCAAAGACATGCAGTAGAATACATTTTGGCTTACATTTATGATGAAATTTGATTTTTTACATGTTTTTATTAAATATGTTTTGGATATTGTTTTTTTCAAAATTCTTGGTCTTTTTTTGCTTATTGCACAAAAAATTAAAAACGGAGAAGTGATGAAATACCACCGAAAGAAAGCTCTATTTGTGGGAAAAAAAGGACATACATTTATTTTATGTACAGAGTTGCATGACCGTGCAATTGTTAGTTAAAGTCACACAGCGCCGTATCGTAAAAAATGGCGTAGTCAGGAAGGAGGGTAAATCCTCTGAAGTGATTAAAGCAGTATTAAACCCAGAAGCAAACATTTACTATATTGCAGCTTGCTAGTTCTTAGATGTGATGGCTGTGTTCGTTTTCTTTTTAAGGATTTCTTTCTTCTCTTTTTACCCAGTGATTCAGTCAGCAAATCTGCTGTTTTTTCAAAAGCTCAAACTCTCCAGCACAATGTATCAGTTTATATGGGTTGGACAGGGGTGATTGAAATTATCAGCTTTTATTTATTCATGTAAAACCTTTATCCCAAAAGAAAAAAAATGTTTACTGTAACTCATTATAAAGGGTGAGCTAGAGTTTGCCTTCAATTTGTTATTGTATTCAAATTTGCTAATACATTTAACACTCCCATCCCCCCAAACTGAATACTGCTGTATGCTGTGTCCTGTGATCATTCCTCCACAGTTGTGTCTCACTAATACAGGAGGTGTGTTACTGGCCAGATCATCAGATGAAAACAAAAGGGAAAAAAGCCAAAGAAAAGAAAAATTATGCATCCACCACATCTAATGACTGGTAAGTTGCAATATAACACATTTTCAATTTGGGTTTAAAACCGCTTTATTTGGGTTTAAAAGGGATTTTACTTACCAGCTCTGTGTAATGATATTGCACAGAACAGTATCACCTTCTCTTTGGCAGTCCCCCGCTGGCACTGTGTGCTCCTCCTTCCTTCAGGTGCCTCCTTAGCAAGCCAGGTGCTGAGGGGGTTACCTATACTCATGCACTCCTGAGCTAAGCTGTGTGCATCCATAGATACACTCAGTGTCGGTAAGCCACAGCTTACTGCTCCTTCCTCTCACAGCTTTCAGTATCTCATGTGAGGCGACAGAGAGAAGTGCTGCAGATGGGACAGTGCTGGAATGGTGAGAGTCAGGTAAGTGTTTAAAGATGGGGGGGGGGAGAACAGGTAGTGGGGGCATTAAAAAAAAAAACATTTTTACTTGACCACCACTCTAAGGCTGCATGCAGACACTTATATTATAATACTCCAGGAGCTGGCAGAAAATCCAACATAAAAAATTCTTGTTTGTTGTTGTTGTGGTGCCTAGTGACATGCGCTTATGCACGTTTATGGGCATATTGTGTCTAGAAGCATATACACGTAAACTCATTCTATTGGTTAGAATATTAAGTTATTCCAGCCAGTAGAATGAATTTATGTGCTTAGGCACATATGTGAATAAATAATGCCAATAAGTCCTGAAGAGGAACTGAACTCTGCAAGCTGGACCCAAGAAAGGCAGGCAGAGGACAAAGGACTGGTCATCAGTAATGCCTTTGATCTCCCTGCATCTAATCTTTTACTCACTACTGACTTACCATACCTTGTTCTACATTGTGTCTCTGTGTGGAGGCAGCCATCTTGGTAGAGACAGGGCTTTTCTTCCTCATGCCACAGCCTCCAACATGGAGAACAGTGAGCAGCACATCACAGAATTGCACCCAAAATCTAAAACTAGAAATCAGTGGAAGTAATGCCTTAGATTTCACAATGCAGATATAGGCAGCTATGAGGATGTAGGTACAGGAGTGCCTGGGCACCACCATCACATACCTGGATAGGCACTGCTAGGAGAATTCAAGACAAAAGGGCTGATTTACTAAAGGCACATAGGCTGTTCAGTTGCAAGGGAATTTTCTCTTAGTTTAGTGAATGTGGTAAAAATTTACTTTGCAAAGAATACAGATTCACGGCATTTAAAATGTAAAAAATTGAATTTTTGCTTGCACATAATTGAATGATGGAAGTCATCAGAGCTTCACATCACCAATTAACATTTCCCATTGTTTTCTGTGACATAGAAAATCTTTACTTTTTGAGTTCAGAAGAGGAAGCATTGGGTTTCCTCTATTGGTTGCATCATAGCCATATTACAATATAAATATCTTAGATTTGGGTGCCTAGAACCTAGAAAAGCTGGTCTGGGGTGTACTTGGTTCCCCCCATCCAGCCAAGAACAAAATGGCCATAACTGAAGAAATTGAACCTTATATAATGCATCTAATGGGGTATAATGGGATATCAGGCCTCAAATTACAATAAGAGAACTTTATTCGCCAACATGGTTTTTACCAGTTCATGCAAATAGCCTTCAGGCTATGCAAAAAAAAAAAGACAATGCATCCTGAAATGGTGTAGAGGTTCATACATTGAAAATACATAGCAAAACCTAAAAACAGAAGGTATTGACATGTTTAATTCTATCACATATCCCAAAAATAGGAGAACTAATTACTTTAGACCCTATTAGCTGGATGCACATCCAGAGCCATTAGTGTATAGTGCAAATATAGCCTAATGGTATAGAGCCACTTTTGCAAACTGCATACAGCTGTTTCTGGCTATTTGACTATCATTAGTGCAGTCTATGGAAATGGCTTCTATACAGTGATTAGATTGAGAAAACAAAAGGCCTAGTGCATTACCAGATAAAACTTTATTCAAGAGAAGAAATAATTAGTGCATACTCTCAAAAGCCAAAGGCTAGTACAACAGTAAAAACCAGACCTGAGTGATAGGGTAGTCCTCGTAGGGTTATGTATCAACTGGGATCACAGAGACTAGGCCAGCTAACGTGTTTCATGGGCTGAAAAATGTTAGCCAAAGGTTTTGATGAAGAAGGTTTGTCCCTTGAAACGTGTTAGCTGGTGAGTCTCATTGACGCCAGGGTCGTGTTGACACGTAACCTTACAAGAGCTACTATGTCACTCAGGTCTGCTTTTTTACTGTTGTACTAGCTTTTGGCTTTTGTGAGTAAGCCCTCACTGCTTTTCTCTTGAATAAAGTTTTATCTGGTAATGCACTAGGCCTTTGCGCCCTTTTGTTTTCTTTGCATGTTTGATATTAATATTTCCCAGTCTGAAGAGGACAGCATTGGCGCAGGCTACCAGGAAATGTGAAGAAGTGACATTTGGATGGTCTGTACTACAGTTCTGTTAGTACCTATGAATTTCTTAGCACTATGGTGTCATTTGGAGATACATTAAATAGAGTGAGGGCTTTTTTATTGCTTTAATCCCTTCTAACCATAACCTGTATGGTTATATAGTCCCATTTCAAAACACGAATTTAGTATTGTAATTGCAATAAAAAATGGTATAATAGGCACTAAGTAGTTCTTTTAGAGCACCATTGGCTCATAGTTCATGGCATGCCCTGGTGGTGTGTCTAGTTAAAGCTACAAGTACTGAAGCTGTTCACGTTTAAAAATCGGGTGCTTACCAGTGACTGGAGGTCAGCGCTGTTCTTCCTACTGCTGCAGGTCCCACCATCCAAAATCTTGAAATCTTGGATCTAGAATCACAGCCAGCCCCCCACTGCGCATACGTAAGGTCATGCGGTGCTGTGGGACTGGTCATATAATGTGTCACAGGAGGCTGTGGGCTATGATGGGTGGCAGGGGGCCTAGGCGAGAACTGAGGAAGTGGGAACTGGTACAGGTCAAAAAAGTTTTTTCTTCCCCCCGTAAAAAAAAGATAAGGTGTTAGGGGTGGGGTTGGAGAGAAAAAATAGTGGCACTTCTTTCTCTGAGTGAAGGTCCACTTTAAGATCAGATGCCAATACCGTACACTCTGTATTCTCTGCTTCTATGTTTTTAATTGCAAGTGTAAAACTAATTTTATGTTTTATTAATAAACAAAGCTCTACACCAGTCTTTTGCAACCTTTTCACCCTGGAGGATAACCCTTGAAAATGTTTCAGATATTGTGTATTTTAGGGCTACCTGGAGTCCAGCCAATTCACACTATGTGCGGTGACTGACGTTTTACCGCATGCAGGGGTGTCCCTAGGGTTGGTGTCACCCGCTGCGGCAACACTTGGTGACACCCCTCCGACGATCCCCACAGAATGGATCGGGTCTGCGGATTGAGCATAATGGATCGGACTCCAATCCATTATGCTCCCCAATCCGCAGATCCGATCCATCCTGCGGGGATCATCTGCATTCTTTACAACTTATCTTTTCGTGGAGCGGGTCCGGTGTCACCCCGTATAGATTGCATGCCGAAGATACCCGCAGGATGGTTCGGATCTGCAGATTGAGCATAATGGATCGGAGTCCAATCCATTATGCTCCCCAATCCGCAGATCCGATTCATCCTGCGGGGATCGTCAGCATGCAACCTATACGGGGTGACACTGGACCCACTTCACGAAAAGGTAAGTTGTAAAGAAAGCCGGCAATCCCCGTAGGATGCCTCGGGACGCCACTGACAGCATGGTTAAATGTCTGTCACCACAGGGACACACAGGAATTATTTTTTCCTTTGTGTCCCATTCACATTGCAACACAGTGCATCGCTCTGCCTTACATTGCAGTGGATGAAGTATACGTTTTACACACTTCAAATAAAGCTTATACAAAAAAATAAATAAAAAAAGCAGTACGATGAGTTGAATCGCGCACCATACTGCCATCTAGGGCAGCCAGCCACAGAGAGCTGTGGCAGCGGTAAAGCTCTCCTTAGTGTGGATTCGCCCTAAGGACTTTTTACAGATCTTTGCACTATAATTATTTTAATATTATTATACAGGATTTATATAGCGCCAACAGTTTGCTCAGCGCTTTACATTATAGTGGGAGACAATACAGTAACAATACAGTTCAATACAAGAGGGATTTGAGGATCCTGCTCCTTGGAGCTTACAATCTAGGAGGGAGGGGTGAATGGTACAGTAGGTAGTCACTGTGGGGGATGGAGTGGTTGGAAGAGTGGAGGATTCCAGAATTAGCAGAGGGCGGAATAGGCTTCCCTGAAGAGAAAGGTTTTCAGTGATCGCCGAAAGGCAAGTAGAGTAGGTGACAGTCTGATAGATTGGGGTAGGGAGTACCAGAGGATGGGTGACGCCCTGGAGAAGTCTTGGAGACAAGCACAGGAGGAGGAGATAAGGCAGCTAGAGAGTAAGAGGTCTTGCGAGGAGCGGAGTGTACGGTTTGGGTGATATTTAGAGATAAGATTGGTTATGTAAATTGGGGCAGTGTTGTGGATGGCTTTATAGGTCATTGTTAGAGTTTTGAATTTTATCCGTTGGGCAACTGGGAGCCAGTGGAGGGATTGGCAGAGAGGGGTGGCAGATACAGAACGGTTAGTGAGGTGGATGAGTCTGGCAGCAGCGTTCATGATAGACTGGAGGGGGGATAGCCTGCGATGAGGTAGGCCAATGAGGAGGGAGTTAAAGTAGTCGAGGCGTGATATGACAAGGGAGTGAATAAGTTGCTTAGTGGTTTCCAGGCTTAGGAACGGTCGGATCTTGGAGATGTTGCAGAGGTGAAGTCTACATGATTTTGTCAGCGATTGGATCTGGGGCTGGAAGGACAGATGGGAGTCTAGGATTACACCTAGTACCCTGGCGTGAGGGGATGGACTGAGGATGGTGTTAGCGATGTTTATGGTGAAGTCAGTGGGGGTGGCGCAGGCAGGGGGGAATACTAGGAGCAGAGTTTTGGAAAGGTTGAGTTTGAGGAAGTGGAGTGACATCCAAGCTGATATGTCGCTTAGTAGGCTAGCGATGCGGGTGGAAACTGAAGGGGTGAGGTGAGGGGTAGACAGATAGATTTGTGTGTCATCAGCATAGAGATGGTAATTGAAGCCGTGGGAGCTTATCAAGTGACCAAGGGAGGAGGTGTAGGTGGAGAAGAGAAGGGGTCCAAGGACAGAACCTTGGGGGACCCCTACAGAGAGAGGGAGTGAGGAGGAGGTGGCAGCGTTATAGGTAACACTGGAGGAGCGCTGCGATAGATAGGAGGAGAACCAGGAGGGAGCAGAGTCGCTGAGGCCAAAAGAGTTTAGTTTTTTGAGGAGGAGGGGATGGTCAACCGTGTCAAAAGCCGCGGAGAGGTCGAGTAGTAGGAGTATTGAATAGTGGCCGTTGGTTTTTGAAGTTAGTAGGTCATTAGAGAGCTTTAGTAGGGCAGTTTCGGTGGAGTGTAGGGGGCGAAAGCCAGACTGTAAAGGGTCGAGAAGGTTGTTGTCAGTGAGGTGGGAGCTCAGACGATTGTAGACTAACAGTTCTAGGAGTTTAGACGTAAATGGCAGCAGGGAGATGGGTCTAAGGTTGTTCGGGTTGGTGGGGTCTAGGCAGGGTTTTTTAAGTATTAGAGTGATGTGCGCGTGCTTTAGAGGGGAGGGGAATGCACCTGTAGAGAGGGAGAGATTGAAGATGTGAGTGAGAGAGCATAGGATGGAAGAAGAGGGTGACCGAAGGTCTCACTCTAAGTCGCTGATCACTGCCGTTACTAGTATAAAAATAAATACATAAAAATATCAGTATATATATCATCGTTTGTAGACGCTATAACGTTCACACAAACCAATTAATTTACACTTATTGGGATTTTTTTTTACCAAAGACATGTAGCAGAATACATTTTGGCCTATATTTATGAAGAAATTCGATTTTTAAATAGAAAGCTCTATTTGTGTGGAAAAAACATATAAATTTCATTTGTGTACAGCATTGCATGACCACGCAATTACCAGTTAAAGTAGCACTATGCTAAATAGCAAAAAATGGCCTGGTCATGAAGGGGGTAAACTCTTTCGGAGCTTATGTGAGTAGTACAGATATTTACAAAGCACTTTACACATTATTCATTCATATCAGTCCTTGCCCTGAAAGAGCTTACATTCTAAGGTCCCAACCCCATATGCATACATACACATGCTCGCATCAGTTTAAACAGGAGCTTTATTCTCAGGTTTAAATATCCTTTAGGGCCAGTTCACACTACATGTGTTTCAGTGTGCTTTTTTTCTGCATCCAAAACGCACAGAAAGTAGGTTATATGGCTGTCAATGTCATAGTTTACATCATGCTTGCACTTCCAGTACGTTCCGGACGCAGAAAAAAAGTAGAACAGGCTGCATTTTTCCTGCACAGAACTGTACTGGAATGTGGTAAAACTTATCAAAAACGCACCGGAATGCACCAAAAACGCACTGGAATGCACATGTCCCTATTTAAATGGCAGAAAAAGAGAGGGGAAAAAATTAACTTGAACACATCAAAACCACACTGGGAAGCATCTGTATTGCGTTTCTCTGGTGTGAATTGACCCTTAAAGCATATCTAAACCCAAAAAGCAAACATAATATATTGCAGCTTTCCAATCCTAAAATGTGTTGCTGCATTTGTTTTCATTGTTTCAGGCTTTTTTTTAAACTTTATTTTCAACTATTATTACGTCCAGTAACACTTACTGATTTAGGGTGTCTCCACTCTTAGTGTCTCTCCAAGAAAGCTCATATCTAGTCTCAACTCTCTGTCAATTTTGCTGGACAGCTTGGTCTGTTAAAGGAAGTTGAAAAAAAACAATCACCAGGTGTAAATAGAAGAAAAAGCCTAAGGCCTGTTTCACACCTATGCGTTTTGTAGTGCTTTTTGCATCTTGCAGAAACTCACTACAGGGGCGGACTGACAACTCATGAGGCCCCCGGGCAATAGGGGATCATGGGGCCCCTGTGTCCTTGGCCAAACTCAAAAAAGCCTATGAAAAAGGTACCAGGGGCATCTCATGGGGCCCACTAGTGACCCCCGGTCCTCGGGCAGTGCCCGAGTTTCCAAATGGTCAGTCCGCCCTGCTCACTACAATCCATTTAACATTTCCTATGAAAGCCTAAGATTAGCTCTGTTCAGAGGAACAAGGTCTTCTCTTCCGCTCACAGGCTCCATGAAAGCCATCATTTGGGTCTGGGAGGTTGCCCCTAAATTGATGCAACCAGAAATGGCAGGGGTTTTGCCATCCTCTCCTTTATGGATGATTCCATGTTTGCCTCACTTTTACTCCATACTGGACCCAATGATATGGGCGTCCAGCGGCATCAAAAGGGTGGGCAGCATTGTTAGGGACAGCAAATTGATCATGTTTGATCAATTAAAAGAAAAATCGAATCTGCCAAATCATTATTCTTTGCGTTATCTTCAATCACACTATGCATACCAATCTCAATTCAGTGACTTGACCATTTAGACTCAGCCTACGGTCCTTAAAAATTTGTTGCAAAATGATTCGCTCTCAAAAACATTATCAGTAGTGTATAAGGAAATGTTTAGAAAATGTTACAAAGGTGTAGAGAAAAGTGGAGTGTGGAAGTTCCGGGTGTTCAAGGAGAAGATTGGGATGACATTTGGGATAACCCATTTAAATACCTAGTATCGGCTAGGGATAGATTGATTCACTTCAAATTCCTGCATAGAATATATTATTACCTTGACTAGGTTGGCTGGGATATACTCTACTTCCTCAGTGGAGTGCTGGCGATGCTCCCACTCCCCTGCCGAATTCGACTATATTTTATGGAATTGCCAGTCAGTGTTTTCTGGAAGGGTGTTACAACATGCCTCATGGAGGGTCATACTACCTCTGTCTGTCTCTGTATGCCTCCTTGGCCTAATGGAGCAAGTGCTCATAGAACCCTACTCAACATCTTATTGTTCTATGCTCGCAAGGCTATCATACTGCAATGGAAGAAACCCACTGCCTTGACGGTTTCCTCTTAGAAAAGTCTAGTGAATGCTATGATCCCATATTACAAAGCCACTTAGTTCTCTAGGGATTGTGTAAAGAAATTGAACAAGGTCTAGCAAATAAGGCTTTCCTCTTCTGACACAACGAGGTAAGCCACGTTGATTATTCTACTGAGGTCCCTTACAAGTCCTTACTACTCGTTAGCCATACGACTATTCCTCGCATCTCCGTATAGTGAAGTTTGTGATAGCAAGAATAAGGGTTTGTACCTGTTCTTATTTGCTCTTGTGTTTCCGTTCCTGGACAGTTAGAGGATATTACAGTCTTGGAGTGTTTTTCCTGGATAATAATTGGTTTGGGAGGGGAGGCGGTTTAACGGGGGGGGGGGGGGTTGACCTTCTTTAGTCATACAGGTTGCTCTCTGTTATTTAGACAGCAGCTCAAAATTTGATTTACACCCCGGTAACACCGATCTGACTTTGAAATAATGCAACTTACAGTGATGTCACACGATTTCAAAGTCAGGAGGTATTCCAACTTGATGTGCAACTTGCAAGACAATGCGACTTGCCATGCGATTTGCATGTTGCATGGCATGGCAAATTGCATGCCAAGTGGCACCCGGTGTTACTGTTTTCTTTGTAATTTTCAGGGCCTATACTATGATGGCGCTCTGTGATGCACAATTTTTAGGTTTATGCACCGGTATTTGTGCAAAAATTCAAATAAAAAGAATTGAAAAAAACACACAAACGGTTTCCTATGGGACACATTCCTATCTATGTGTTTTCAGCTGCTCTGTTTTTGGAGAGGGTCAGGGAATTTTTTACCCGCAGCAGATTGCATAGGTGTGAACAAGGCTTAAAAAAATAAATCAATGCAGCCAGCACATCTAAGGATTTATAAACTGCAATACGTTACATTTTTGCTTTTGGGTTTGGATGCCATGTTGCTATTGCATGGTAGAAGGATACTCATATGATTAATAACATTTTGGTACAGGGTTAATAGTTTGGTATAGAGCAGGAAAGTCCCTGCTGATGCTTTGTTTGGTCTATGTACCAAACCAATTAAAGATTATAAACAAAATTCTTAGCATTCTGTATCTAAATGCAACTAAATCATTGACAATTTTTTGTCAAAATTGGAAACCACCTCCTTTTACGGTTAATCTGCTTTCATTGTTAAATTCCTGGCACAGGAAATAAGACTTTACAAAGCCAAATCAATTTTAGCCATTTTTGAACAGGGGCGGACTGACAACTCATAGGGCCCCCGGGCAATAGGGGATCATGGGGCCCTGTGTCCTTGCCCAAACTCAAAAAGGCCTATGAAAAAGGTACCAGGGGCATCTCATGGGGCCCCCTACTGACCCCAGGCCCTCAGGCACTGCCCGGGTTTCCAAATGGTCAGTCCGCCCCTGTTCCTGAATGAGCTTACATTGTAAAGTCTCTATCATAGTCTGTATTAGTTATTAATTTAGGCAGCCTAAGGTCACATGCGTAAATCTCAAGTGTCGCCCTATTTCACGGTTTGTCACTCTGTTCTTATCAACTGTCCCTCTTTTATGTCCCAGGCATAGATCTGTATGAATATTTGTGCCATTTAAAGCAGATCTTTACTCTATCAATCAACACTGACTATTTTTCATCCTTATGCTGCTAGCATTAATAAATAGGCACATACTGTATACCATATGTACTTGTTTTAAACTTTTTTTTACATTCCTTTGGTTACTTCCTGGTTTCCATGCCTAGGCAAATTGTCATATATCACAGCAGTCTTCAGGAAGGGAGGGAGGTGTAGCAATTGTACGTACAAATATGGACGCGGACATCCATTTTGCAAAGATCCTCCATCTTGTGTCATTATCACTCCAAATCAGTCCCCCCTCCCTTCCTGTTAAATGGCATGTGGTCTGGTGTGGCTGAGTTCAGGAGTGCATCAGACACAGCTGGATACACTTCATGGTTGTAAACCCCATTAGCTGATACCAGTGTGTCTGGCAGACTCTTGCTCTGCGCTGATCGTAAAGCTATAAATCCGCCAGTCACTGGACTTGAAAGCATTCCGGAATAGCAGTAAATCCTGCATCCCATGTGAAACCACTTTTTCATACAATTTCATATTTTTCGGCAGGAAATATGTACAATAAAACAGAGCATATATTACGACAGGTCAGATTAATGCGAGTCACCTGATACCTTACATCCCTAGATTACGTCTACCTGAGAGCAGAAAGCGATATCTCCTTAACCGTCCCAAGCAAATATGTCATATTTTGTGTCTGGACATTCAGAATATCATTCTGCATATTATCCTACCAGTGGATAGGATGCTACGTGTACCTATGGGAGGTTATTGACCAGGGTATAACTTGGGAGGGATTGTGGTCCTAGCTTGGGTCTCCGCCTAAACCCCCCTCCCCAAATGAGGCGATTGGCCCTTGGCTTCAGTAGACACCCCCTGCTGGAGAACTAGAAAAGAGGCTGTCAGGCCTGAGAGAGGTGAGATGAAGAGATTTCTCCCCTTTAACATCAGGAACCAATTTTGGGAGAAACGGTACCCTGTTGCTCAGGACACTTGAATCTGCTTTAACCAAGTACTCTGGCAAGTATTCTACCTCTCTAAACTTCTTTCTGTTATCTCTCTGCTGTGTTATTGCTCTCTGTATTTATATATATATATATATATATATATATATACATATATATATATGTATATATATATGTATATATATATATTGGCTACATCTTTTTCTGTAAATATTTTTATTGCACCATTTTGACCTTTTTAGTAATAAATCCTATTTTCTGAAAGTGCTGAACTGTTTCTAAAGCTCTTTAATGCAAACTAAGAATCCCTGTCTCTGAAGAGCACTACTGTGTGTTTAAACTTCTGCATACCTCAGCCTGCGGTGACAGTATGTATACAGACGCTTATTCAAACATCATAGTGTTATTGCTAAGATTGGCGAGTTTCCTCCTTCTCTGTACTGCGGTGGTGGCAGTGTGAAGGGTTAATTGCGTAATTAACCTGACCCAGTAACAATCGCTCTCAGGCTGCGGCACATAGATTGTGGTCCAGTGAGCTGGAAAATCTTTGCGCAGTTTGCAGCTAAGCGTGCCATTGTTATGCACGTGACAGCGCGGTTTTAGATTAGCTAGTCCTTCGGTCACATTAGTTTCTTTTTAAGACTTTTTCTTTGCCAGGAAGCCTTGGTTCACACTATGAACCGCATATGAATTGCACCGCATTACTGTACAATTCACATGTGATGCAGTTAATTCATTAATTTTGAATGGGCTCAAAATCCACTGCATTGCACCAAAGTAGTGCATGCACCAATTTTGGAATCACACTGCATCTGGATCTCATGGTCATTTTGCACCATGTGATGTGATACAAGCAAGCGCACTGCTTTTGCGACCTTCATTTGAGGTGTCATTAACATTGCACTGACACCTGCTGCAGATCGCAAGAGCAGTGCAATTTGAATGCAGTGTGGAAAAGTGCACGGATCATGGGTTTCCCACACTGCACCTCAGTCTAGTGTGAACACAGGCTAAGTCTGTTGTTTTTCAACATAAGAAGCTGTACTGCAGATCTAGTAGTTGAAATGTTGAGACCATTTACCAATGACAAAGGTGCTTACAATGAACAGCCTTTATTTAATAATAAAACCTTTATACCCCCAAAAAACTGTTGCTGTAACTGCTGTGTGAGCTGGAGTTTGGCTTCAATTTGTTAGTGTATCTAAATCTGCTATTCTGTCTAACACTCCCCTCCCACCAGATTAACAATGCTGCTTCCCAAAAGTGTCCCTGTTGGTCGTTTATCCGGAGTATAAGTACTCTAATACAGAAAGCATGTAACTGGCCAGATCACCAGGTGAAAAGTGAGGGGTAAAGGCCTAAAAAAAGAAAAACGAATGCAGCCATCACATCTAAGGATTGGTAAGCCACAACATTTCTGATTTTGAGTGTAATACTGCTTTAAGAAAAGCAGCAGTGAAAAAAAAAACACTAGAGGTTTAACTATATTTGCACATAAATTTTTTATAGTGTGGTTAGAGGGGTGATAAGGAGCTGTATGCTTACTCATTGTACATGTAAAGCTGAAGTTTAGTTCCATTTTTTTTTTAGTTTGCTATAGCTGCAGTCGCATAACTTTACTGTGATGATGAAAGTCCCATGTCCTACTGGCTGATGGTTCCTGTAGAAATCTTCTCTTCAGTGATCCCCAGTCCTCTTTACAGCACTGACTTTCCGGTGCATTCACAGCTTCTGGTTTAACATTGCAATACAATGAAGAAGGCTCCAATAGGCACCTGTCCCTTTCTGTCCTCTCCTTCCTTTCACAAAAGTCAATTTGCATTGGTTTTGTAAAAAGCAGCACATTCTGTGAATGGGGGAAAGATGGATGAATGACAGGACCCTCTCTTCCATTCATGTTCATCTTTACAATCTCTAAATGTTTTGAGATACAGTATGCACATGATCTGCAGTAGTGATACATTTTTCATACTAAGGTCTGCTGAAAGCATTGCTCATTTTCTGTGCATCCTGTTTCTGTGCAAACTTTCAGTAAAGATCCATGCACACTTTACCATTTTATTGTGTTGTGTCACAGGTTAACACGCCTTGCGTTAAGGCAGCAAATTCATTTTGAATAGGCTACCAATGCACAAGAATGCACTATGCTGATTCCTTAATAGTGCATCACTATGCATTGTGGTACGCTGCAACACATGTGCACTGCCTTTAAAATGAATGACACCAGAAAGTGCTAATACATGTAATGCAATGTTGCAAATTGTTAAACAATGTAATTTTTTGGCCAGCTGGCTAACTGGTAATTGTGCTGGAAAATATATTTGTTGTTGTGTAAAGCCCTATCATGTGCACCTTTTAATGGCTGATTGCAATTTTTGTGTTCCATGCTGGAATTGGTGTGGGGGCACATAGGATGCCTTTAGTTGCCATTGTGTTGCAATTTTTGCATGTTGGAATTGGCGTGAGGACACATAGGATGCCTTTAACTGCCATTGTGCTGTACAGAGCTTCTGGTGTGTCCCTGTGCAATTTGACAGCTGGGGATAGCTGGGGAACTGATTCCCCAGATTGACGCCCTAGCCGCAGACAGCCTATGAGGAAGGCCTGGCGGCCATTTTTTATTACTACATGTGAGTTCATTATATTGTTTCGGTTCTATTTTCTATTACAATAAATATACTGCACTATCAGTACCATTTTGCCCCTTGGCTCGTTTCTTGCGAGCCTCATAAGGTGGAGCCATTTGGGAAGGTGCTACCAGGGTTTCTGAGCCGGTTTGGATGAATCTGCTACAATGAGGTGACCCCCCGAGTGAGTGAGTCGTTCCATCTCTGAGAGTCTACCATAGAGCCAGAGAATACCGTGACCATAGACCAGACCCTGATGTTACTACATTTATGTTTTACATATAATGCTTTCTTTGTTTACAATAAGTGCATTATAGTACCATATTTTCACAACAGCAATTGAAGTCACGGAACACCGAGCACTATTTTTGATGAAATTTATTTTCATGTGATTAGACTCACTACCATCGCCACTTCGTTATTCTATTTAAACATTTATATTAGCAATGGTACAAATGTGTTTATCACTATACTAACTTTGCACTATTATTAGTGCTTATGCATTTTGTATATATCTGAATGTTCAGTATTTATGAATCAAGAATACTACTTACCTGTTGTGTTGTTTAGCGCTGCATATCGATTTTATTTTTTAACTCTGAGGTGTTGTGGATTGCCTTTATATGCTAGCTGTTTCTCATTAGATTGTAGTGTTGCGCTCGCATCTGTATCTGATATATCTTCAGATTGCTCACGATCAGACAAATCGTTTGGTGGGTCACACTCCCTGGCTGGAATACATAGGAAAGCAGAAAATTACATCTCTTGAATCATTCAGGTATGTATTTCATATCTAACCATTCCTCAGATGCGTCTGCATATTAATCTACCCGCGGATGGAATGTTATGCCTAGGAAAAGTTATGAGCCAAAATATGAGCTAGGAGACATTTTGGTTCTAGTTTGGGTCTCCGCCCAGACAACCCCTCCCCAAATGAGGCATTGATCCTTGGCTTCAGAGACACCCCCTGCTGGGGGACGACAAAATAGGCTGTCAGGCCTAAGAGTGTAAGTTGAAGAATTATCCCTTTTAACATCAGAACCAACTTGGGAGACGGTGCCCTTTTGCTCTGAAACTTGATCTGCTTAACCCAAGGCTGATTGGCAAGTACTTTAACCCTTTAAACTCCTTTCTGTTACCTCTTTGCTGTGCTATTGTTCTCTGTATTTATATATATATATATATATATATGTTACATCTTTTTTCTGTAAATATTTTTATTGCACCCTTTTGACCTTTTAGTAATAAATCTTTCTTGCTGAAAGTGTTGAACTGTTTCTAAAGCTCCTTATTGCAACTTACGAATGCCTGCCTCTAAAAGAGTGCTACTGTATGTGTTTAACCCCCTGTATAACCTGTCTGCGGTGACAGTGCTATACAGATGATTATCTCAACCATCATAGTGTTATTGCTAATATTGCTGAGTTTCCTCTTTTTCTGCACAAAAAGGAGGTGGTGGCAGTGTGAAGGGTTAATTGCGTAATTAACTTGACCCAGTAACAATCGCTGCCAGGCTGCCGGTACATCGATTTGTGGTCCATTAGCTGGAAAATCGTTGTGCAGGGTGCAGCTGGGCGTGGCATTGTTACGCGCATGACATCGCAGTTTTAGATTGGCTAGCCCTTCGGTCACGAGTTTGGTGAGAAGGGCTGGGGTCTGACGTGCGATCGTCACAACATGATCCTTTAAAAGAGTTTTCTAACACTACTACCAAGAGAAATATTGTTACTGTTACAGGCCATGGATTTACCTGCAGGTCAGGAAGGACACCAGAGCAGGGAACCTGGTTCTTCAGAGAATTCGTCCTGTGGAGACACAAATTCTAATGAGTTTTAACTTCTTGCTAGTAAAGCCTGTTAAGGTGATAAAACATGCTGTAAAGTGGGAGGAGCAAGTACATTCTCCAAAGCAGAAAATATGCTATAAACATCTTAAAAGAGATAAAGCTACTTTTCCATTTATGAAAGAAAATAAAGACCTAGTATGGGATGAGAGAGTTACAACAGACTAGAAGTCATGTCTGAATAATTGCCTGGCAAAAAGATATTCTTTAAAGAAGGATGAAATAAAACAGCTTACTAGCCCACCATTAGTCATCTCTTATGCATCTAGTGAGACATGTCACTCTACCTCTGGACAACGCAGTGACATTTAAAGGCATATTAGACCAAAGAAAAGCTGGTGATCCTAAAAAAAAAATACCTATCATCAGGAAGTGCCTTCCAGCCTGTGGTGGCTATAATAGCCATAGTGAAGGCCATGACAGTGTGGCTGAAAAATATTGGGTCTGCAGTTCACTCAGTTCAAAGCTGTAATCTGACTGTATAGCACAAGCAGTCTTAGTTGTCATTAGGGCTTTCTCACAATCAGTGCTGTTCACAGTGACTGCAAAATTGGCGTAATGGCTATGACCCTGGGTGGCTGATTTATTCTCTGTGAATGGGTGGTGCAAAATATACTACGAAGGAAATACGTTGTTTGGAGACAAACTGAATGCAACTATCTCCAAAGCAAACAGGAGAGAAAGACACTTAAAAAATAATATATTTGTACATGCCAAGTGATCCTTTATTGCAAAGATGTCTCAGGTTTACAACCACAGAGAGACATTACAAATTAGTTTGCCTCCCTTTGTACCTTCTTCCAGATCATCCTAACTGTATTGCAGGACTCAGGTATGAGAATGTTGCAATAAGTAGACAATGTGCTAGTAATAATGCAGAACAAACAAACTCTTTTACTCCATCTAGACCAAGTGTTTTCCACCTTGAAAGAGTTTGGTTGGATAATAAATTACAAAAAGAGCTACAGAACACTCTTCTAAGCCAGGTATATCCATCAACTCCAAAGCAGTATCCATCTTGTTACCAGAGGATAGGATCCCAATCATTCAGAAGATAGTAACACAAGCTCTTTTAGCCTCTCACCTATCGGCAAGGCAATACCTCAGAAAGGTAGGAACATTGGTAGCACTATGCCAATAACTAAATGGGCACAATTACACTGTTGGTACTTTCAACACAGTTTTTTTTGTCAGTGGGGAAGGAGCAACATCAAAATGAGAAGCTGCTCTAAAATGAGAATAGCTATTACCTAAAAAATGAAAAACAGGTAAAGATAGTGGACCTACAGGAAGAACTTACTGAGGAGCTCCACTTTTCTGAGAGAGGTTGTACCGAATTGCCTGGGCTCAGGCACTCTTAGAGAGCAATGCAAGGGTTCTATAGACTCTTCATACAGCTCCCTGCCATTACCAAGGTACAAGCTTTCAGCTGGAGAGCTGGAGGAACTGTCAATGGACAAACAGTGTGGTGATTACCGCATTTGTATTCCACAAAGAACTACAAGTCTGTCCCATGGTGACAGACGGGACTTTCATTCATCCACAAATCTCTCTATTTTCAATAGTGACAACTGCTGTTGGGGAGAAGAACCACTGCATGCTGTTAACAGGGGAAGGGGAGGGGGTAAGTTCTGGGGGTGCTTACTAATATGTTACACTCTAATTAAAAGTGCAACATGTTGCAAAAGGTGGAGTTAGGCTTTAACCACTTCCTTACCGCACTATAGCCGAATGATGGCTACAGCGCGGTTGTCCAGTTCTGGGAGGGTGCCATATGACATCCTCCCAGAACACGCTCCCTGCGCGCACCCAGCGGTGCGCACAACGCTGCCTGTGATCGCTGTATACTTTGGATACAGCTGATCACATGACATGGTAAAAGGCCAATCACAGCTGCCTTTTACCACGTGATCAGCTGTGTCCAAACGCAGCTGCTCACCATGTAAATACACTTGCAGGTCCTCGGCGGTACTTTCCTCACACTATCACAACATGAAGAAAGTACTGCCGATATCCGGCAATTGTCAAAGGACACATCTGCATTAATAATCAGGGCACTGATCAGTGTCCTGATTATCAATGCAGCCCCAAAAGTGCCCAGTAGTGCTGCCCATCAGTGTCCAGTAGTGCTGCCAATCTGTTCCCGTCAGTGCCGCCTATCAGTGGTGCTAGCCAGTGCCTTTCAGTGCTGCCTATTAGAACCCATCTATGTCGCCTATCAGTGCCCATCATTGCCGCCGATCAGTGCCCATCAGTGCCGCATATCTGCAGCTTCATCTGTGCCTCCTCATCAGTGCCCTTCGGTGCTGCCTATCAGTGCCCAACAGTGCTGTCTATCAATGCAGCCTCATCAACGCACATCAGTGAAGGAGAAAAATTACCTGTTTGCAAAATGTTATAATAGAAAAAAAAATTTTTTTTTACAAATTTTTCGTTTAGAGTGTAAAATATAAAAAACCCAGTGGTGATTAACTGCCACCAAAAGAAACCACTATTTGTGTGAAAAAAAATGCTAAAAATTTCATATGAGTACAGTGTTGCATGACCACGCAATTGTCATTCAAAGTGCGACAGAGATGAAAGCTGAAAATTGGCCTGGACAGGAAGGGGGTAAAAGTGCCCAGTAGGCAAGTGGTTAATAAATCTGTCAGTAATGGACATCCCCAGTCAACAGAATACCTAGGAAAATGTACTGTCACACAGAGATCTGTGCAACAACGAGTGTCGCCTTGGAAGTTCAAGTAACTAACACACAGAGAAAGAATTACTTAAAGCGGAGTTCCACTCACCCTGTCAAAAAATAAAAGTCAGCAGCTACAAAAACTGTGGCTGCTGACTTTTAAAAAACAGCCACTTACCTGTCCCTTGGTCCCGCAGTGTGTTGCCCGCAGCCCGTTTCACTGGCCGTCCTGTATTCCAGGAGGCCAGCATCTTCAGTGTGGGCACCCAGCTGTGATAGCTTGAGGCTTCATGAATAAATAGTCTTTTGGGACCTGCCACATGTCCCAAAAGACAGGGAGGGAGGGAGGACACCTTCTGCATCCGATTGCCTAGGCGATCAGACCGGAAAAGGGAACGGGTACCTGTCAAATTCGGGGTACCCGCTCCCCCGCCCCCCAAAAGTGCCAATCCTTAATGGGTAGCGGGGGAGCAGTCCTTAAAGCGGAACTTACCCTTTTGGGTGGAGCTCCGCTTTAAGAAGATGTTTTTTTTTACACTGAAGAGTATTCGGCTCCACAGTTCATGTCCAGAAACCCCCGCAGTTAAGCGCTAGGAATGGATGTGCTCTCATCTCCATGGACATTCAAGATGGCTTATGCATTCCCTCCTGTTCCACTAAATGCTTGCTTACTAAATAAGCTGACACTGGGGATTCTAGTGGTGATAATAGCATAGTGGCCAAACAGGCCCTGGTCTCCTTTGCTCTGGGATCTGAAGATCTTGGGACCTCTGCCACTATTGTCAAATCTCCTATTGCAGTTGAAATTCAACAACCCTAGCCATCAAGGTTGAATCTGACAGCCAGGCTCTTGGGAGACAATGTTGGTGGACCAGGTCTGGTAACAAAAAACAAAACATTACTACATTAAAAGCTAGAAAACATCTAACATACTAACACAATCTATAACAGAATATAGGAAAAATTTACTCATTTCCCAGTGAGGGTGAATTTTGTCTTGGGTCAGCCTCATGTCTAGGATGTTCTGGCCTTCTTGCAGTCTGGACTAGATTTGGGTCTCAGTCTAAGCTTGCTCAAAGTGCAAATCTTTGAAATTTTGCCCTTTACTGAAGCACCATGGGCCTGTGAACTGCTGATGGTCCAGTTCAGAATAGCAACAATGCACCTAAAATCTCCAATAAAGTTTCTATTCCTTATAAGGGCTTACCACTAATGCTTAAGTACCTGTCAGGTCCACCAATCCAAGTGTGAAGAAATTGGGCCCATATTGCTAAAAGCGGTTTTCCTGGTAGTCATCTGTTCTGCGAAAAGAGTCTCAGAAATAGAAGTCTTTTTTCAAAAGCCATTTCCTACACTTCCAGACAAAATAGTGCTCTGACCAATCCTGAATTTCATCTTCAAGGCACCATCCAAATTTAATGTTCATGAATTTGTCTCACCTTCTTTTCTAAAACCAGACAGTTTCATCTTCATCTCCTTGATATGGCCAGAACCTTAAAGCAGAACTTCACCCTCTCAGTCAGCACTTTTTAATCCTTATGCTGCCAGAATTGGTAAATAGATAGGAAAGTATATCATATTGACTTGTTTTAAACTTTTTGTTTACATTTCTTCAGTTACTTCCAGGTTTCCATGTCTAGGCAAAATGATGTCATACATTCCAGGAGTTTTCAGGAGGGGAGGAGGGGTTTTTCTTAGCTACGCACACCCTCTTGCCTGCATGCCTGAGCTAAGGGCCGATGGATTCCAGGAAGTAACTTGCTACATGAATCATCTGCCCTTACTCAATTTGGCCACGGCCAGAATTGCTAGGGGTGTTTTTCAACATAATTTCTCAGCAAAATAAAGAATGGAGGCATGAATGGATGGGAGAGTTTGCAGACCATATGGGATGAGATAATGGGCAGCGGACGCTGCTGAATACCAGCCGGGAGTCCAGCATGTTGTATGTGTTGAGTGACCTCAGCACCATGCTATCCACACCCTCTGACATGTTTTGCCCCACCCATTGGGGGCTTGGTCACAGAGGTGATGTCTCTGTGACCAAGCCCCGATGGGTGTGGTGAAAGCAGGCGTTGTTAGCGTGGTGCTGAGGCCACTCAACACATACAACACGCTGGACTCCTGGGGCTGGTGTTGAGCGGCTTTCTCTTCCCCTTCACTCATCCCAGACAATGGATGGGTGAGTTTGCTTTGAATAATAAAAATTAATTAAACATCATTTTTGTTTTGTGGTGCTCAGATGAATTTAAGTTCCGCTTTAAGCATATATAAACAGCACAAGAGACTTTGGACAATCAGACCACCTATTGGTAGTGCCTGCCTAATTTTCTAATGTCACTCATGTCAGCATGTTTAGATCAAATGGCACAAATTGAATGTTATAATAGTATTGCATTAAAAAAAAGGCTCGGTATGTTCTAAGAATAAACAAGAACAAATGAAACAAGAGTTTTGCATCAATAGCTTGATAAAACCCTTTTCCAGGAACTAAAGGATGCTTGATAAACACTAATGGTTTTAAGGAAGGTGAAACTTAACATCCTAAACACTTGTTATAAATGACTTTTAGAAATTGTATCCACTCAAATATCCATCTTTTATGTATGTTATTACTTTTTTTTACATATTTGTCAATTTGTTATTTACATATTAACATACCTTAGTTTCCATACATCAGATGTGGACCTAGCCACTGTTTCATCTGGACCAGATCACACCATTTAGGAGCCGTTTCTTTTTCCCCCATCCTTCGCCACTATTATAACAGCAGAGCGGCCAGCAGGAGACAGAGCACAGTATTGAACAGAGCGTGGGAGCGGGAGCTGTCATAACATTTCTGGATCGGATGCAGGAAGCACAATACAGCATTGAATAGAGCACGAGGGCTGCCGGGGTTAACTTTTTAACTTAACCAGTGGCTGATTGGAAGTAGGGCAGTGCTAGCAGCCAATCACCTGCTGGTTAATACAAAAAGTTAACCCCCGCGGCTCCTGTGCTCTTTTCAATGCTGTGCTGTGTTTCCTGCATCCAATCCGGAAATATTATAACAGCTCCCGCTCCCCCTCCCGCTCCCACTCCTGCAATACTGTGCTGTTATTCCACATTCACTCTGGACATTTTCTGTCTCCTGCTGACTGCTCTGCTGTTATAACAGCGGCGGATGATGAGGGGAAAGAAGCCGATGTGTCCAATGATGTGCTGTGCTTCCCACACATGATCCAGAAATGCTCTGCATCCCACTCTCCACTCTTAGGTGGGAGAGTGAAGAGGGGCCGGGGACACTACTCTGGCTGTGTGTGTGATGTAAAGGGGGGCAAAACGTGAAGTGGAGCAGTGCTGTGTGCATATGGTGGTAGTGGGGAGTGATGTAAAGGGGGCGGTGCTGTGAAGGGGTGATGTAAAGGGGGGGCAGTGCTGTGGGGGGGGGGGTAAATGTGAGGAGGGCAGAGAACACTACTGTTGGGGAGGGGGGATTTGTGATGTGAGGAGGGGTCATTGCTGTGAAGGGGAAGATGTAAAGGGGGGGCAGTGTTGTGGTGGGAGGATATGAAGGGGCAGAGAACACTACTGTTGGGGAGGGGGGATTTGTGATGTGAGGAGGGGTCATTGCTGTGAAGGGGAAGATGTAAAGGGGGGCAGTGTTGTGGTGGGGGGATATGAAGGGGCAGAGAACACTACTGTTGGGGAGGGGGGATTTGTGATGTGAGGAGGGGTCATTGCTGTGGAGGGGAAGATGTAAAGGGGGGGGCAGTGTTGTATTGGGGGGATGTGAAGGAGCAGAGGACAATACTGTGGGGTAGGGATGTGAAGTGGGGGGTGGGGTTGATGTGAAGAGGGCAGAGTATAATACTGGAGTGGGGTGTGAAGGGGGCAGTGCTGTGTGTGTGTGTAGGGGGGTTGATGTGAAAAGGGCAGAAAACACTACTGTTGGGGGGTGGGTGTAAAGGGGGTCACAGTTGTGGGGGGATGTGAAGGGGGCACAGTTCTGCTGCAGGTTATGTGAAGGGGGCAGAGGACAGGAGTGTGGAGGAGAGATGTGAAGGGGGCAGAGGACAGTAGTGTGGGGTGGGGGTGATTATTTGAAGGGAGGTTAAGGACTGCTGAAAATAATGGGGGTGTACTGTAAAGGGGTGGGTAGGGGTGATGTGCAGGGTGCCTGAGAACACTACTGTGAAGGTGAAACTGATGTGAAGTTGGGGACTGTGACGAATGGGGGGGGGGGGGGCTGAGGACACTTAAGTATAGGGATTGTGATATATAGTAGGAGAGGGCTGAATAAAAAATGTGGTTCGGACCTCCAATTTTACTGGTCGGACATTCTGTACCCCTGCCATATATCATTGGAAAATAATTGTGTATTTGCTGATGTAGTTATTGTGTTTACTTTGATAATAAATGTATTTTGAAAATATGCTGAAAAAAGAAAGAAAAAGCAAAATATCTATTTGAAATACATACATTGTTTTTTTTTCTATATCTGTTTGTAATTCAGTTTTCATGACAGCTGTAAAGGGAAAACATTACAGCAGACAACATACCTGAAACCTGCAGATGAGAAACCTGACCCTGCAATTACTCTACACTGCCTATCTCCACCCAGTGACACAGTGACCTCAGCACACGTCACCAACTCTGTAACCTTATCGAGTGTTATTGAGATGAAAGCATATTCAACAAAAGGGAAAAGTCACAGATTCCTTGGGTATAATATTCTAAACAACTGGTGTAAATTGTAGCAGCATGAATCTTCTGATTCCTGCTGCAGCTCCGAGCAGCGAGGTGCAGCTGCCGGCCCCATCACTATAATGACAGATCGCTGGCAGCTGCTGCGATTCGCAGCTGTCTGCACAGCCAGGGATTCTCTGTGGTAATTGCTGCTGGACGCATGAGGGCAGCCCCCAATTTGTGCTGACTGGCTGGTGGTGAGGTAAAAATACCACCTTGAATAGAATTTTTTATTTTTCAAACCATAATTTAGTGACACTTGACTGTTGAGGATATTGTTTTGATAGCAGTAAGGCAGGCTATAGATAATATGATTTTCTTTTCTGCAGCCAATGGTTGCAGGGAAGAAAATCGCTTGATTCCCCCATCAACACAGAGCTATTGTGTTCTCCAGGCCGGGGGGGGCGTGGGGAGCCGTTCCTGCCGGAAGAACACTTTGATTATTGCTAGCAGCTATAGCCGCTGGCAATAATTGCATGCAAAAAATCAGACATGCTGGTTGTACCCAAGTCGATCGATGGCCTGCCCATGGATGGATCAAATCTCAGCCGGTCCCTGCTGAACCTGCTGAGATTCGATCCATCTATGGCCGGCTGAAGACCTCAAGTCGTAAATTTACATTATATATCACACTTGTCATATAACATTGTCAGTACTGCGCATGCAAGATAAGACGAGAGAATACATCTGGGTAGAAACTGATAAACAGATTTCTCTGAAGGATCTTCCTGATATGTATGAAAATATTCAGAGTTGTTAAGAAAAATTCAAAAGCTCCTGAACTGAATGTCCTTTGTACTAGTGTTTTTATGTCACTAAGTACGTAAACATGGTAACTTGTACAGGTTTGCTAAAGTCCTTTGGTGGGACGAGCAAAGTTGATGCTGTAGGAACAATCAATGTAGCTTACCTAACTCTTTAGTGATGTTTGTACATTATATGGAAGTTTCCATTGTCCCAATAACAGAAGATAAAGGCTTCTTTATTGCCACGTGGTAGTTGAATATATAGAAGTTTTTTTTTTAGAATTCTATTTGACATACTCAAAATATGAGTACATGGGGGCTAAAATGGGGGATAAAATATAAATGCAAGTTACTCACTAGGGGGAAACCACTGAGGGAATCGAGGATGGAAAAGGATCTAGGGGTCTGTGTTGTTACAGTTTTGGGCTTGTATTTGATATGTGTAAAGAAAGATCACGCAAATACTTATAACATTTAATTAAGTAATGACAGATACAGAAAGACATGCCATATGATATTGTGGTAGCATCCCTCTGTGAACCCAGGGTGGCTAAATGATGTACCCCTCCAGAGGCAAGTACTTAAAACCTGCAGGTGCTGTAGCGGAAAGACAGGAATAGGTCAGCGTACTTCAGAACAACTTAAGTGCTCTGCTCTCATCTGGCACAGCAGGGAGCATGTCATCACAAACCAAGTCACAACTGAGAGAGAATGTCATCTCATCTACCTCCAAGAAGGAGAGTGAACGGCTATAGTGCCTTACAGCTCTCTGAAATTACAAGCAGCACCGCCCTGTGTGTGTGGAGGGGTACATCATTCAGCCACCCTGGGCTCACAGAGGGATGCTACCACAATATCATATGGCACGTCTTTCTATAGCATACAGAATCCATCATGATCTGTGATTGTACTGAAGACTGCTCAAAAAAAGGAGTTTCTGATTCACAGCCATACTAACATCCAGAGAGGGAGCCTCCACTAGATACAGAGGACTGTACCCACCTATCCCATAAAAGGGAACTCTGGATGACCTTGATACCAGTGAATCCACACCTCAGAATCCATCCACCCATAGAGGAAAGGCTTAGGATTCCTGCCATCATCCCATGATGACTATTTGATGACATCTAAATAAATTACTAACGCGCATTTACGTGCGCTTTCTGGTGAGTGCGCATTGCTTATACACCTATATGCACATCCACCGGGTCCAGGAAGACGCATGATTAATGAGCACCTTAGTCACCTGATGAACTTTTATATGATTTATCAATAATCAGTATTTTATGTTTATATGCTAATTTATAGACTTTTTTTGATTTTAGCGCCGCACATCATTTTATTATATTTTTTTTTTAGGTTTTCTTGGTTACCTTGTGCTTGGCTGCTTTTAATTTAATTTATTCAGTTTCTTTACTTCCTAGAGGCTTGTTAGCAGGGCCGGATCTAGCCAGTCTGATATGGGGGTGCAGTAAAAATGTCAAGGGGGCAGAGAATAGGAGGTCAGCAGGGCAGTGCACAAAAAAAAAGAGGGAGGAGAGGAGGGGGGAGGAGAGAAGGGGGAGGGGATAGAGGGGGAGAGAAGGGGGTGAGATAGAGGGGGGAGAGAAGGGGGAGAGCTAGAGGGGGGAGAGAAGGGAGGGAGGAGAGAAGGGAGGGAGAAGGTGGGGAGATAAAGGGGGGAGAGAAGGGAGGGAGAGGGGGGGGAGAAGGTGGGGAGATAGAGGTGGGAGAGAAAGCGGAGAAATAGAAGGGAGAGACAAATAGAAGAAATGGGGGGAGAGAAGGTGGGAGGAGAGATATAGGGGGAGAGAAAGTGGGGGGGAGAAGGGGAGAGACAGGGGGGAGCAAGGTGGGGAGATGGGGGGGCAAAGGTGGGGAGATAGAGGGAGGAGAGAAGGTGGAGAGAGAAGGGGGCAAGATAGGGAGAGGGAGGAGAGAAGGTGGAGAGAGAAGGGGGCAAGATAGGGAGAGAAGGGGGAGAGATAGAGATGGGGGGGATAGAAAGGGGAGGGGGAGAGAAGAGAGGAAGATGGGGAGAGTTCAGCTGTAGTGCAGAGCTCAGCTCATTCACCCAGGTTGGTCTCTGCATGCTCAGACAGAGGAATCAATCCTGCAGCTACCATGTAGTTGGCTGCAGTGCTTCAAATTTCCCGCCCACATATCTCTGGCGGGGCAGACAGGAGGAGAGGGGCAGGAGGAGGCAGTGTACATCGATCTCCTCTCTCCTCTGCTGTGAGTGCAGAGAACGGGAGGGGGGAGTGTACTGTCTGGGCTGTGTGAGCCACTGCAGACAGCTTCTCTTGTTGAGCAAAGTTCATGGGTTGCCTGGGGGGCACAGCTGAAATTTGGGGGGGGGCATAGCCCACCCCAGCACCCCCCTAGATCCGGCCATGCTTATTAGATATTTCTGAGGTCAACATTAAAGGAAACATGTAATATGCAATTTCCCCATCAAGGTCCTAGTAGACCACAGACTCAGCAATAGCAAGCAATGCTGAGCTGCAGCAAGCAAGGCTAACAGACTATTAGCAGGCATTAAAAAAGGTATTTACTCAAGAGAAAAAACTATAATTCTATCACTTTACAAAACTCTGATTTGTACACATCTTGCGTATGCCATCTACTTCCAGTTCCAGTCCTCAGGAAGGATGTGCTGGAACTGAAGAGAGTCCAGAGAAGGGCAACAAAGCTCATAAGTAGACTGGAGAACCTTAGTTATGAGGAACACCTATAAACATTAAGCTTATCCTCCCTTGAGAAACAGAGCTTAAGAGGAGACATGGTCACAATGTACTGATATCTAAATGGTTATTCTGGCATAGGGAAAAAATTATTCCATTTTAGATCTCTTAAGAAGATACACAGCCACTCAATGAAGTTGGAAGAGAAGTGGCTTAACCTTAAAATGCGTAAGAGTTCTTTACTGTTAGAGCGGTAAGGATGTGGAACTATCTTCTACAGCTGGTGGTGTCAATGGAGAGAGTTGATTATTTCAAATAACTTAGATGTGTTTCTTAGTGAATGCAATACAAAGGGATATGGGAAATGGTGGAGGCAAACACATATACATGTTCAACTGGATGAACTGATGTCTTTATTCAACCATACTATGTAATTATGTAACTATTGCATGTAAAATAAACACTTTAATGCCTCCTCTTGTGGGCTACAGAAGCCACATCACCTCTCAGGCATTAAAGCCAACTTAAAGGGCCACTAGAAGGTGGCATGGCTTCTGTATCACATGATCACTGTGATTGGCTCTTTGATAGCCCAACCCGCTAGCTCCTGATCAGAAGCCATGACTGATAGTTGTCAGTGACAGTCAGTGTGTTAGGAGCACTCTTTCAGCGCACAACCCCCTAAAGCTGTGGACGCCTATTTGTGACGGCTTGCTATTAAGGTCCAACTTTCTTGCTGTCACATACAGTATATATATGAGTTACGAGGTTGGCAGGAGTTTAACATTCTCCAAATGTTCCCGGAGGTGCAAAAATGAGTTCACTACCTGACATTAGGTATTTGTTTATCATTACTACAAGGTCTTCTCTTACAAAAAATATTTTGTTGAGTTGTGTCATCCTGGTAGGGGTTGTCAATTTATTTTATATTTATAGGAGTGTGTAGATCTTCTGTGTAGATTGCTATATCTGAGATAACTGAGGACAGCTGTATCTGAACTTTACCTGTTACCAGGGCCAGGCCAAGGTAGACAGGAAAGGCACCAACCTCAGGTGATGTGACAAGGTGGGGTGCAGATGGGGCCAAAGTCTCTTATTTCACCTGGTTTGATCCAGCACCATGCAGGACCATGTTATCAAACTGCAACATAAAGCTGGCCATACATTCTAAGAATGTTTTGTTCCCATCCCAGCCTCAGTCTATGATTTCCTTGATACGATATAGTTTAGGTGTCTGGGATTCTATTAAATATTTTAGTAAATTAATTTCACCAAACTTAACCTTGCTACCACTGCTAGGTAACCCGCAATCCTTACCCTGTCAATATATGCTTTTAACTAGTAGAACTCCCACAATTCCAATATCTACATTGTATAATATCTATTATAATATCTATCTAATATTCCTTTATTACCAGCAGCTCTATTTATAGCTGACCTGAGGGGAACATTCTCTCAATCTGAAGTTTTCTGCTATACAGTTGCAAGAAAAAGTATGTGAACCCCTTGGGATTACGTGGAGTTTTGCATGAATTGGGCATAAAATGTGCTCTGAACGTCATCTAAGTCACAACAATAGAAGAACACAGTCTGCTGAACATAATACTACACAAACATTAGATGTTGCCATGGTTTAATTGCACATAACATGTAAACATTCACAGTGCAGGGAGGAAAAAGTATGTGAGGCCCTAGCTCAATGACTTCTCCCAGAGCTAATTGGAGCCAGGAGTGAGCCAACCTTGACTCCAATCAGTGTGATGATATTGGATGTGTTGCTGACAGCTGTCCTGCCCTTAAAAAACACACACCTGTTTTGGGTTTACTGGTTTCAAGAAGCACTGTCTGATGTGAACCATGCCTCCCAGAAAAGAGCTCTCAGAAGACCTACCATCAAGAATTGTTGACTTGCATGAAGCTGGAAAGGGTTACAAAAGTATCTCCAAAAGCCTTTATATTCATGGGTCCACGGTAAGACAGACTGTCTACAAATGGAGAAAGTTTAGCACTGTTGCTACTCTCCCTAGGCGTGGTCGTCCTGTAAAAATGACTGCAAGAGCACAGCGCAGAATGCTGCATGAGGTAAAGAAGAATCCCAGAGTGTCAGCTAAAGACCTACAGAAATCTCTGGCACATGCTAACATTTTTGTTGACACATCTACAATAAGGAAAACATTAAACAAGAATGGAGTACATGGGAGGACACCACGGAGGAAGCCATTGCTGTCCAAAAAGAATATTGCAGCACGTTTGAAGTTTGCAAAAGAGCACCTGGATGTTCCACAGCACTACTGGCAAAATATACTGTGGACAGATGAAACCAAGATTGAGTTGTTTGGGAAGAACACACAACACTATGAGTGGAGAAAAAAAGGCACAGCACACCAACATCAAAACCTCATCCCCACTGTAAAACATGGCGGAGGGAGCATCATGGTTTGGGGCTGCTTTGCTGCCTCAGGGCCTGGATGGATTGTTGTCATTGATGGGAAAATGAATTCCAGAGTTTATCAAGACATTTTGCAGGAAAACGTACGACCATCTCTCCGCCAACTGAAGCTCCGCAGAGGATGGGTGATGCAACAGGACAATGACCCAAAGCATACAAGTAATTCAACAAAACAATGGCTGCAACAGCTCAGAATACGCCTTCTGGAGTGGCCCAGTCAGAGTCCTGACCTCAACCCGATTGAAATGCTGTGGCATGACCTTAATAGAGCAATTCACACCAGACATCCCAAGAATATTGCTACACAAACAGTTTTGTGAAGAGGAGTGGTCCAAAATGACTCCAGATCGTTGTGCAGGTCTGATCTGCAACTACAGGAAACATTTGGTTGAGGTTATTGCTGCCAAAGGAGGGTCAACCAGTTATTAAGTCCAAATGTTCACATACTTTTTCCTCCCTGCACTGTGAATGTTTACATGTTATGTGCAATTAAACCATGGCAACATCTAATGTTTGTGTAGTATTATGTTCAGCAGACTGTGTTCTTCTATTGTTGGGACTTAGATGACGTTCAGAGCACATTTTATGCCTAATTCATGCAAAACTCCACGTAATCCCAAGGGGTTCACATACTTTTTCTTGCAACTGTATGTAAAATAAACATTGGCTTCTATCACAGACATCTAATATGGACCTCACTACCCCTCATACATCCCTCTCCCCAAAACTGATTTCTATTATTTACAGCAAACTGCAGCCTGCAGGCTGGATGTGACCCTTTGCTTGCCTGCATCCAGCCCTTACAGCACTATTCCTTCCACTGACACCAATAATGGGGCACTATTCATTCCACTGATACCAATGATGGGGCTCTATTCCTTCCAATGACAACAATGTTGGGGCACTATTCCTTCCAATGACAACAATGTTGGGGCACTATTCATTCCATTGATACCAATGATGGGGCACTATTCATTCCATTGATACCAATGATGGGGCACTATTCTTTCCAATGACAGCAATGTTGGGGCACTATTCCTTCCATTGACACCAGAGATGTGGAACTAATTCTTCCACTGACACCAATTATGGTGCACTATTCCTCCCCCAGACACCAATGATGTAATTTTTTGTTTACTCCCACTAACCACCAAGCCTATGGCATTGTTTACTCCTACCAATGCCAGGGCATTTTGTACCCCCACTGGCAACAGTCTGGCCCCTCCTAAAGTTTGAAGGGCAGTAAACTGGCCCTTTGCTTAGAAAGTTTGGATCCTTGCATCTGCTTAAGAAGTAAACAATGCTCAGGTCTATGTAACAGCACCTACTAAACCAATATCTAGCATAACTGGGCTCCCAAGTCCCAGAGGACCCTTTGGCCCCTGCATATTTTGTACAAACAGTATGTCTATTGCTGCTCTCATTCTTCTCCCCAGTCAACACCATATGAAATATTAGCTCCTAAATGCTGAGATTATTATATGAGGATGAACTTCATTCCTGCTGGTTTGGTGCTGCAGCCAGGTGCCTCTGTATACATCACCATCTGTTTTTGGTACTCTGCATCTCAGTCAATATATTAATATTATATTATTATACAGTATTTATATAGCGCCAAAAAGTTTGCTCAGCACTGTACATTATAGTGGGGGACAGAACATGAGACAATACAGTAACAACATAATACACGAGGGGTTCGAGGGCCCTGCTCTTTGGAGCTTACAATCTATATATCTTTTGTGGTTATTGAGGAATATATTTAATTAAACATTTTTCTGTCTGGAGTTCAAATATACTGGAGCTTTAACTATACTATATGCTTTATTACTTGTAGATGCTCACAATGAAAGTGCAAGATGCCAGGGAATACCCAGTCATGTGGACTGTAATGTGTTTGTACTAAATATAACCTATTTATGTCATTTTAGGATTGCTCAAGCATAGCTCATGTCTCAGAGATTACTCATTCTGGGACATAAATCAGGTCTATAACTAAAATAGATTTGTAGTACTCCCAACAGACAACAAAGAGTTGTCTAGAGTGGAGCACACAGCAGTTGCATTCTAGTTTTTAAATGTTAATTACATTTACTAAATTTGCTGAGGTCACAATTCAATAGAAACAAATTGAATGATTTAACTTGACAATTTTAGTAGCAGCTGATGTGCTCTTATGCACTTTTACTTTTTTTCATGTATTGTTTAGATTAGCATGTAAAGCGGTACTAAACTTTGGTTTAAAAATATTATATTCAAATATTATGTATGTATTCTTAACACAAATGTGTACCTTCTATTCCTGTCGGCCTCCTCCAAATCTCCAAATTCCTTTTTAGCTGCTGTGATTTCGACTGCCTGTTATAAAGTGGCTATGATATCTCTCTCTCTGGAGTCTATACCTCTTTCAATACAAGAAAGGATTTTGCTCGCTTTAGAAACCTCAGCTTGGCATTGCATGCCATTATTAAGCTTGTGATCTACCAGAACTCCCAGATCCTTCTCCACCATTGATTCCCCCAGTTGTACCCCCCCTAGTATGTATGATGCGTGCATATTCTTAGCCCCCAAGTGCATAACCTTACATTTATCAACATTTAGCCTCATTTGTCACATAGTTGCCAAATTAAACAGTGCATTGAGGTCGGCTTGTAAATTGGAGACATCCTGTAAGGATATTATTCCACTGCACAGCTTGGTGCCATCTGCAAAGACTGAAATGGGATTTTTAATCCCAGACCCTATATCATTTATAAATATATTAACCACTTGCCTACTGGGCACTTATACCCCCTTCCTGCCCAGACCAATTTTTAGCTTTCAGCGCTGTCACACTTTGAATGACAATTGCGCGATCCTGCACCCATATGAAATTTTTATTATTTTTTTCACAAAAATAGAGCTTTCTTTTGGTGGTATTTAATCGCCACTGGGTTTTTTATTTTTTGAGCTATAAACAAAAAAATAGCAAAAAAAAAAAAGTTTTTCTTTGTATCTATTATAAAATTTTGCAAACAGGTAATTTTTCTCCTTCACTGATGTGCGTTGAGGCTGCACTGATAGGCAGCACTGATGGGCACTGATAGGCAGCACTGGTGGGCACTCATGAGGTGGCATGGATAGGCAGCACTGATAGGAAGCACTAATAGGCGGCACAGATGAGCTGGCACAGATAGGCGGAACTGCTGGGCAGCACTGCTGGGTAGCACTGCTGGGCACAGGTAGGTGGAACTGCTGAGTGGAACAGGTGGGCGGCACTGAGTGGCACAGGTGGGTGGCACTGAGTGGTACAGGTGGGTGGCACTGATGGGCACAGGTGGGTGGCACTGCTGGGGGTGGGTGGCACTGGTGGGCACAGGTGGGTGGCACTGATGGGTAGAGGAGGGCAGCACTGCTTTGGCACAGGTGGGCACTGATTATCATGGCACTGACCATCAGTGCCTTGATGATCACTGCCAATCCCTTTGCTGACAATTGCCGGTTCTCTGCAGTACTTTCCACAGCGTGAGGAAAGTACAGCCGATAACCGGCAACTGTATTTACCCGGTGATCACTGTGTCATTGGACACAGCTGATCACGTGGCAAAAAGCTGCTGTGATTGGCCGCTTACCGTACTACGCAATCAGCTGTGTCCATAGGACACAGCAATCACAGGCGGGGCCGGGTGTGTGCCGTTGGGGGCGCACAGGGGTGTGTGTCCTGGAATGACGTCCATGGACGTCGTCCCAGGATTACACAACCACACTGTAACCGTCCTTTGGCTATAGCAAGGTTGGGAACCAGTTAAAAAAGTAAGGGTCCCAACACTGAACCTTGGGGTACACCACTAACAACCCTAGACCATTCAGAGTATGAATCATTAACCACTACTCTCTGATTACTTGGTAATGATTTTGACCCTTTTTGACCCCTTTTTAAATATAGGCACCACATTGGCCTTACGCCAATCCAGTGGTACTATGCCAGTCCCTAAAAATTAGAAACATTGGCTTTGAAATGACAGAGCTCAATTCTTTAAGTACCGTGGGTGTATGCCATCTGGTCCAGGTGCTTTATTCATCTTTATTCTATCTAAATATTTCTGGATCATATCAATTGTGAGCCAATGTGGATCATCTGGGGCTGTGTCAATACCATGCACATTAAGAGCTCCCTTCATACTCCTTTGTATACACAGAGCTGAAGAAGGTATTTAAATAAATTTGCCTTCTCTTTGTTCCCAGTCATCCACTCTAGGATATTTTGTAACGGGCCTACATGCTCGGACCAGACCCTTTTACTATTAATATATTTGAAGAATTTTTGGGGGTTTGTCCTGCTATCTTTAACAATCTGTCGCTCTGTATATGCTTAGGAGAAAATACAATTATAAAGCTAGGTTTGATATCAGCAAGTAATCAGCCAGTATTGCCTCTAAAAATATTATGTCAGTTCCCTTATAACGTTCATTATTGTGCAATGCCAAAAGAAGACAAATGACTAGTGCAATGCTTTTCAGAACTGAAAACATTGTGTCACTCTCTGGTAACGATTATATTGCATCTGGTTTAACTACGTTGTAGTTATATAATTCGAACCTTTGGTGCTTCGATAAACTACCATACATGAACCTCTGTAATGTTAGCAGATTCATTACAGTTTTTTCTGCCACTATGGGTATAACTACAGGGTGTCCCTAAAGTCTGGACACATAGGAAATATCACTATATGTTTTATGTATATGTGTATAATATATCACTATATAGGCTCACCAGACCTTAAAGGGGAGCTCCACTCAAAAGGGGAAGTTACACTTTAAAGACTGGTCCCCGCTCCCCTTTAAGGATTGGCACCTTTGGGGAGCGGGGGGTGTGGGTACCTGAAATTGACAGGTACCTGCTCCCACTTCCACTGCGATCGCCTAGGCGATCGGAAGCCGAAGTTGTCCTCCTACCCTCCCTCCTCGTAGTCTTCTGAGACATGTGACAGGTCCCAGAAGACTACGGGGCCATTCAGGAAGCGCAGCACTACTCGCACATGCGCAGTGGGCACCCGGCTGTGAAGCCACAAGCTGCCACAGCCGTGTGCCCACACTGAAGGTGCCGGCGCCTGGAACACCAGGGATCGTGGGACAGGTGAGTGGCTGTTTTTTAAAAGTCAGCCGCTACAGTTTTTGTAGCGGCTGACTTTTATTTTTTCACAGTACGACTGGAACTCTGCTTTAACCCCCATGACTTCAGTTTTTGGGGTCTCCTAAAGGAGAAGGTGTACTCAATGAAAATCACAGATATAAATCACCTGATGGAACGCATCATGAACGAATGTACTCAAATTTACAGAAAAGTGGAGTTAGTGCATGGGGTTCATGTGAATCTTGCAAACACATGGAACTTTGCATCACAAATGGTGGAAATCCCATTGAAGGTGTTATTGATTAATATTCCAATGAAATAAAAATGATGAAAATAAATATTGAAATTAATTGAAAATATGCAATTTGCCTATGTGTCCAGACTTTACGGACACCCTGCACAACCTCTGGATATATACTGTATCTCAACAGTGCCTGCTATCATAAAGCTCCTAATCAATAAACAGTGCCAAATGCAGACACGTACTTTCTGGATTTTGCCCATTTTAGGGTAATAAATATTATCTAAGTCAACTTGGCTTGCAATTTAGAAGGTCAAAAATACTTCCAAAACTATTTTCTTCGATTTTGGATAAAGTGAAGAGAGATGAGAACCCCGTCAAGTTTTTATTGCTGTCTGTTTCCCCATTAGGGGGATACACCCTCTCTGTTTGACCTGTTTATCATTATTACAAATTTTTGGATGTAACTAGAACATGTATAGAAACCTTTCAATAAAGCCAATAATCAGGATTCCCCCATTTGTTGATGTTTTCTCCCACTTCCTCTTTTGACGATGGGGCAGGAAGTGAAAGGAAATCTCTCCAATTGAGCACAGATGGAAGAAAAAAAAATCTGACATGGAGTTATAACCCTCCCCTGCTCTATCTAAAATGTAAAAAAAAAACCTTTGTCTCTACTTTAATGCATATAAGGTTTGAAGATCAAAATACTTTTAGCCAATCAATGAAATTCGCTGATTTGAATGTGTTTCAGATGCTGGATCTGCATCACCCTGGAAAAGGCCGAACAGCCCTGAGTGGTCCAGCAGTCTTGGAGCTTCTTGCCAGAATACCAAGAAAAGGTGACTGGTGCAATATATCTCAGAGTGGAGAAGTTTTTTTTTTTTATTTACAAAGAATTTTGCTAATGCTAAAAAAAAACATTGTTGTACTAGAAAGCCACAAATCACACTTCCTAATTTTTAGTTAAACTGCCAGAATTGAAACTCTTCCCAGTCTCCGTGTTTCGATTTCTCAGATGCCCTCTGCTTTATTTATATTTGTCATTTTTGCATTAAAATGAGTCTTCTCCCTAAAACTGCTCATGAATGTATGATTTCTAATTCGGCACAGTAAAATGTGATATTTCAAAACATTGCCCTATTAATAACACATAGATGAGTGTGTAAGCAGGTGTTACGGGTGCTATTGTTGTTAAGCTGAGGAACAATGCTGCCTATTTATCAGGTTAAGATAGCAAATAGGTGAGGCAGCAATCAAAAATTCTTAATTGAACAAATGCATCTGAAACAAAACAAAACTACATTTTCTAGACACCAGCATATTGAATGTGCTATTTGTTCTCTGCATTTTATTGTGTGTTAAAGTGTTACTAAACCCACAACAGTAAAATCAATCTGTATATGCAGTAAAGCATGCTTGTTATACTCACTGTGGGACCTAAGGGGTTAATCCTCTTCATTGTGTAAAAAAGCAGTTTGATCCTGACTTCTCTGATCCTCCCGTTCCTTCATTGTCTCTCTCTTATCTCCTGATAAGACATATTGTGTGCAGTCACTCTTCACATGCTCAGCTTGGTGTGTATTGCTACAGATTTTTTTTTTCTTGGGAGAGTGCATGTGATCAGCACAGGGCCATTCATGGCTGTCCAGACAGAGGTCAGGGTTTCTGCATCCTCCTAGAGCAGAATGAAAACTCCTCCTACAAGCTTTAACATGTGTTCAACTGGACACTGATAGAAGTCATAAGACTGCTCTAACTGCTGATGATTGGCTCACTAATTTTCCCAGAAGTTTGCACTAAGATTCAAGTCACATTTCAGGCACCCCCTGCAACAAAAATGTCATTTTTGGTGAGATACTCTCAATAGGAAACCACGTCTAAATGGATGCAGACCCTGCAATTTCCTTATTAGAGCCCTGCAGGTGCAGCAGTTGATTGGTAATTCTGAAACCACTCCCGTTAGATTCACCTTCCACATGGACACAGAAAAACAAATAGCTCTTTCTGCAGAATAACAAAAGGTAGGAACCTGCAACAAAGTTTGTTAAAATCCTTGAAATGTTCTTAGATTGTAAGCTCCAAGGAGCTGGGCCCTCCTAACCCTCTTGTATTGAACTGTATTGTTGCTGTATTGACTCCCTTTATATTGTAAAGCACTGAGAAAACTGTTGGTGCTATATAAATCCTATATAATAATAATAATAATGTACATAGATCACCCAGAGGGGAATGTTTTTTTCTCAGCAAAAGCGGAGTTACTCTTTAAAGCACAAATAAACTAAAAAATAAAAAAAACTGCTGGATTTTTATGACAGAAGAGACTGCATTGGGCTCTTCTGTTGTAACCACTTCTGACTCCCTGTCAGCATTTGTGTACACTGAGTCGCGCATGAGCAGCTCAATGTACACTTACGGCATAGCTCTGTGCCATGATGATGTGACTCCCCTGCACATGCATGGGAGTGACATTATCGTGCTGTAGAACCCTCCTAGAAAGGTTGCTAGATAGGCTAGGTAAGTCCATTTTAGCTCCCATGTAATCAGTGGAGCAGTTTGTGGTTGCTTTGGGCTGTTCTAGATTTTACTGGCTGCAGGTTTGCCTACTTCATCTTGCCTTCTGGAGGATTCTAAAATGTAGTGGGCTGGAAGAGGCAAATCAACAGCCTGAATAGTTATGCTGTCTCAGCCAATCCCTGAGGGTGGGCATCCAGTGGGTGGCTGGGGGGTGCATAAATAGTATGGAGGCTGGGGCAGCCAGGTTCTTGTCCAGGAGGTAAAGTTCCCAGATTGAAGGTCTGCTGACCTTCTAGGCAGTCCAGCTGTAGTTCTACATGTGCTTATCTGGGTCCCAGCTATGCTAGCGCTGGGGGGGCCTGTTCTGCTGAAACTTGCTGGAACTGATTAAGGGATATCATTGAGGATCTGGTCTGGAGAGTTCAAGGGAGAAATGTCTGGCTGATATTGGAAGGAGTTATCCAAGTATCCAGGGACATTGTGAGTACAGACCCGAGTATAGGATCTTACTAACCGTGTGCTGCTACTATCCCTTGTGCATCAGTGTCAGTGCTTGGTCAAACTGGAACAATTCTTATGGTGTCTCAGTGCTGCACATTCCATGGTTGGAAAATTTGACAAAGCAAAGCGTGTATTCTTGTTACTGCATTGTGTTACTGGAGTATCCAACAGCTTCCTACACCCTATCCAAGTTCCACTTACAATAAAGCATCAAAAAAGATACCCCTAGACTGTTCTTTGAGCCAGAAGAGTGACTGTTACCGTTTGCCTGGCTGCTGCTGCTGCACTAGCTTGGAAAAAGAACGTGGGCCAAAACAGTTGGCCCTTTTGGGAGTGAGCGCTACAGTGGTCCAACCAACCATGCAGCCAGAAGAGTCAGAACCCGTCAGGAAGACCAGAAGATGGAAGTGCCTGTGACCAACAGAAGCACTGACACTGCATGACTAGAAAGGATTGTTTGGGAGGTAAGTCTGCCATGTGCTAATATGCTGTGCATGCTATTACATTATGGCATAATGGGGCACCTTTTTTTGAAAGGTTTAATTCCACTTCAAGTCATTTAGTTGTTCTATAAATACAAATTAATTTTTCCCACTTAAAAACACTCAGCACTCTCTGGAAGAGTAATTTTGGTTTCATTCTGCCACTTAGGAGATCCCCATTTAATTTGCTGAAGTTAAAGAATACCCATCATTAAAAATTAAAGCAAAATGTTTCCTGTAAAAAAAAAAAGAGAAAAGGGGTGATACTGGATCCGTCAGCATGAAGGTTTTACTCATTCTACCTGTTTTGGCCAAAGCATATGAATATTTGTAAATTGTTTTTAGAGAGAGTATCAGGTTTAGAAATGTGTCTGGAAATTTGGTTCCAGGGCATTGATCACTGTCACACTAAACTTTCTGTTGCATTTTCTACACATCACTCCACTCTGAACACTGTGCTGTATGTTCTATATTCCACACAGCTCTACTTTGCACACTGTGCTGTACATTCTATACCATACCTTGCACCACTCTGGAAACTGTACTGTATATCATATGCTCCAAACTGTGCCATTCTTTACACTGTGCTGTATGTTCTATACTACATATTTTTCTCTCTGCACATTCTGATATATGTTATACTCTGCACCGCACCACAATGCATGCACAGGAGTTTCGTCATTGGCCATTGGAGATGCCCAAAGACCAGCACCCAGGGAGAAAAAACTGATGCTGGTGAGGCACCTAGACCATTAGAGAGGAGGCAAGTTTAGTTCCTTTTAACTGTAATGTCAATAGCCCCAGCAGACTCGCGTAACATTCCATATCAGGGGTCTCCAAAATTTCTAAACAAGGTGCCGGTTTACTGTCCTTTAGACTCTAGGAAGGGTGGAGTGGCCAGTTGGAGTAGACAATGCGTCACTAGGAGTAAAAAAAATGATATAGTGCTTATAGTCAGTGGAAGGTGGGGAATAGGAGGAATAGACCAGTCATTGGTATTAGTTGGAGGAACAGTGCCCCATCATTGGTGACAGTGGGAGGAATGGTGCCCCATCATTGATGTTAGTGGGAGGAATAGTGCCCCATCATTGGTGTCAGAGGAAGGAATAGTGCCCCATCCTTGGCATTTGTTGGAGGAATAGTGCCCCATCCTTGGTATTAGTTGCAGGAATAGTATTGATTGTTTATATCTGTGGAAGGAATTGTGCCCCATCATTGGTGTCAGTGGAAGGAAAAATGCCCCATACTTAGTGCCAGTGGAAGAAATGTTGCCTCCTTGTTGGTGTCAGTTGGCGGAACAGTACCTCAAGGGCCAGATAGAGGCAGGCAAAGGGCTGCATTTGGCCCACGGGTCACAGTTTGGAGACCACTGTTCTATATTATCCCCCTTACAGTTTTTCTTCCCCCAGCAGATCCATAGAGCCATCCATAAACGGATTGAAGTTCGACTGGTTCAGCAGGGACTGGCCAAACATCGATCCATGTATGGGCACTGAAATTGTACAGAAGCTGGTCTACTGATTGACTTCTGTAAAACCACCCTGTTGGGTTTTCCCTGCTTGGTCAGGGCCACAAGCTATAGACTGCAGCATTGATCAGTGCATTCTGATGGCAGGGAAGTCTTCCTGCTGTCAGAATAAATATACTCAGTGGGGAAGATTTGAGTCATATTTTTTTGTTCAAACTTCTGGTTGAATGAAAAAAAAAATGATACATCTATGGGCTGCTTAAGGCCGGTTTCACACTATAGCAGACAGCTGACGGAGCGCTTTACTGCTCTGGCCATTATTCCTGGCTGCAGTAGGGAGCAGTGTGGTGGACGATTCCCTTTTTTGTTGTTGTTTTGTACAAGCTTTATTTGAAGTGTACAAAAGGTACACTTCATTCATGCTGCTCTGCAGTAGCGTGATACGCTTTGCTGCAGTACAGTGCCATGCAATTCTGTACAGTGCGCTGCGACAAAATGCAGCATGTCTTCATTTTATCGCAGCACCCTGCAGTGCAGCTCTGGGCAGGGTTATAGTGTGAACAGAACACACAGTCAATAATTGTTTTCTGTGTGTCCATGTGTTGACCCATGTATTACAGTGCGCTAAAATGCAGGTCAACACAGTAGTGTGAATTGGCCCTTAGAGTTTATGTAGAAAGAGGAGAGGCAAAAGAGCTGAGCCAACACAGAGAATAGTTAGACACTCCTAGACTATGGAAGAGATATGATATAGCAGACAGAAGGGGGAACTGTGCTCGTGCTAGGAAATTGACTTTTCCTACAGTGGTTAAATTCACTAGAAAGCTTAGGGCACATTGCCAGTAAATGCAAACATGTTAATACAAAAGAAAAAAGCTGCACGTAAGCATTTAGAAAACTTGCTTTGTCTGTGCTTTTGCCTACAATTTGTGGTGACAGGGTCTCTTTAAGGAGTCAGGACAAAATGCAAACCTATGTTCAGCTAAAGGTTTTCTTGAGAACTATTGAGAAAAACCAAGAAGAGGATGTTACCTCCTGCCAACATATCCCACAACCTCTTTTGACATCATTATGCCCTGAACACATCCTCGGTTCCTCTGTTCTCAATATAGAAGCGTTAGGTGAAGAAAGAGAGGTGTCTTCGCTATGGCAAGATGTTTTAGCTACTCGCAAACAAAATGGGAAATACATTTAAGTAAGTCTGCAATAGAGAAAAAAAGCAAACTGCATCAAACAAACATAAGCCAGAGGTTATCTAAAGCTGGTCACAATTAGCCCTGGTTCACACCGGTACGACTTCAGGTGCAACATGCGATTTAAATCACACCTGAAGTCACATCTACTGTATTTCTATGACACTGTCTTAATCAGTGCGATTTGAAGTAGCGCGATTTTAAAAATAGTTCATGCCCAATTTTTTTACAGATTTCATTGCAACTTGGATTTACTTATAGTAAATGAAGTTGCAAGCCGCAGTGAAATTGGAAGTACAAATCAAACTGATTTGCGGCTTTGAAATCGCGCTACTTCAAGTGAAAAAGTGCAGGTTCAAAGTCACATACAGTATGAACCAGGGCTCAATGCAACTTTTCAATAGCCAAAAAACCTGGAGATGGTGAAACTCCTCTGTGGCAGAATCATTATGTAGTCTACAGCCAGTCATTTATTTATTACAGGTACTTCTACAGTGCCCTCAATTTACGCAGTGCTTTACATATATATTTTCGATAGATTTGCGTGTCATCTATGCCGACGACACGCAAATCTATCTCTTTACCCCTCGCCTCACCCCTTCAGTCTCCGCCCAAATCACTAGCCTACTGAATGACATATCGGATTGGATGTCACTCCACTTTCTCAAACTGAACCTTTCCAAAACCGAGCTCCTAATTTTCCCCCCAGCCCACGCCCCCCCTGACTTCTCCATCAAGACCAACAACACCACCATCAGTCCCACCCCGCAAGCCAGAGTACTTGGTGTTATCCTAGACTCCAATCTGTCCTTCCAGCCCCAGGTCCAATCGCTGACAAACTCATGTAGACTCCACCTCCGCAACATCTCCAAAATACGTCCGTTCCTAACCCCGGAAACTACTAAGCAACTCATTCACTCCCTTATCATATCACGACTTGACTACTGTAACTCCCTCCTCACCGGCCTACCTCACCACAGGCTATCCCCGCTTCAGTCTATCCTGAATACTGTGGCCAGACTCATCCACCTTACCAACGGCTCTGTATCCGCCACCCCCCTCTGTCAATCCCTCCACTGGCTTCAGATTGCCCAACGGATCAAATTAAAAATGCTAACACTGACGTACAAAGCTGTCCATAACACTGCCCCATACTACATCACTGATCTGGTATCCAAATACCACCCAAAACGTACTCTCCGCTCCTCACAAGACCTCCTTCTCTCTAGTTCCCTGGTCTCCTCCTCCCCTGCCCGCCTCCAGGACTTCTCTAGGGCTTCCCCCATCCTCTGGAACTCCCTACCCCAATCCATCAGACGATCATCTACTCTCCTCTCCTTTAGGCGCACCCGGAAAACCCACCTCTTCAGGGAAGCCTACCCCGCCCTCAGCTAATTTCCGATCTCCTCCACTCTTCCTTCCACTCCATCCCCCACAGCTATTCCTCCCGTACCACTATCCTCTCCCTCCTAGATTGTAAGCTCCAAGGAGCAGGGCCCTCGAAACCCTCATGTATCGCATTGTATTGTTATTGTACTGTCTTGTGTATTGTCTCCCATTGTAATGTACAGCGCTGAGCAAACTGTTGGCGCTATATAAATACTGTATAATAATATATTGTTCATTCAGATCAGTCCCTAACCCTCAAGGGGCAAAGAATCTAAAGTCCCTAACTTACATTCATACATACATATACTAGGGCCAATTTAGACAGGAGTCAATTCACCTACCAGCATGTCTTTGGAGTGTGGGAGGAAACCAGAGTACCCAGAGGAAACCCATGCAGACACAGGGAGAACATGCAAACTCCAGGCAGATGGAATTTTATAAGAAAAACACTTTTTTTATTTTTTTGACTTTTTCATTTATATAGCAAAAAAAATAAAAATCCCAGTGGTGAATAAATATCACCAAAATGAAGCTTTATCTGTCTCAAACAATTGCTAAAAAATGCATATGGGTACAGTGTTGCATGACCGCGCAATTGTCATTCAGAGTGCGATAGTGCTGAAAGCTGAAAATTGGCCTGGACAGGAAGGGGGTAAAAGTGTCCGGACTTGAAGTGGTTAACATAAGTAGTACAATTTATGTTTTCATACATGTGCACGACCTACTCGAGTATTTATGAGTGTGTATTAAGGTGTTTTTGAATGTTTTTTGTAATTATTTGCATTTATTTTATTTTTTAAATTTAACATAATTGATTTTAGAAGACGGCTAATGAGCTACCTACAGTCAGGTCTATAAATATTGGGACATCGACACAATTCTAACATTTTTGACTCTATACACCACCACAATGGATTTGAAATGAAACTAACAAGATGTGCTTTAACTGCAGACTGTCAGCTTTAATTTGAGGCTAATTATATAACAAATCAGGTGAACGGTGTAGGAATTACAACAGTTTGCATATGTGCCTCCCACTTGTTAAGGGACCAAAAGTAATGGGACAATTGGCTTCTCAGCTGTTCCATGGCCAGGTGTGTGTTATTCCCTCATTATCCCAATTACAATGAGCAGATAAAAGGTCCAGAGCTCATTGCAAGTGTGCTATTTACATTTGAAATCTGTTGCTGTTTACTCTCAAGATGAGATCCAAAGAGCTGTCACTATCAGTGAAGCAAGTCATCATTAGGCTGAAAAAACAAAACAAACCCATCAGAGAGATAGCAAAAACATTAGGCGTGGCCAAAACAACTGTTTGGAACATTCTTAAAAAGAGATATGGAGATATCAGATATGGAGATAACTAGTTAAGCACAGACTGAATAGCTGGTTCCCTGGCTATAGTAGCTGGGGAATGATGGCTCTGAGCCCAAAGTGATGTATCACTCATTTCCTGAGCTCCTCCTGCTTATGATGTTTGAACATTTGCCATAGTCCCAAGCTTCTCAGACACACGGGAGAGCTTGTGAACCAATGTGGAAGCCAGCAGTGGAGGTGGCACGTTCCCGTACAGAAAAATAATTTTACTTCAAATTCATTGAAAAATGTATAAATGTGCCTTGTTAGACAAGGGGTAAAGGACCAATAGAAGGACTAAAGAGGCGTGCAGAAAAAAAGGTGAGCTGGCCCATTATAGGATGCCAGGCTATGACCAGACTATCTTCGTGCATTAACGTAGTAAACCAAGAATTTATTAAGAAGAGGCTGTCAAGGAAGGCATGTGAATCAACAAAAAACAGACCCTATCCACTCTCAAATAATCTTTTTGCCTTTAGTTGGACATTATCCATGTTTGTGAAAAATTTAAATTGCTCTGAAGAAGTGATTAAAGTGCTTTTGTTGCTTGTGCAGAATATGTAGGAGCATTAAAAGTCTGTGCATGAGTTCGTTCATGGACGTTGTAGAATCATACAAATGAGAAAGGAGAACAATAACAAAAGTGTGACAGTATAAAATATTAATGCTTTGTGCTTCATGAAAAGGAATGTTGTAATGAGATGGCTACAGTCCAAAGTTTATGTTACACTTACCCTTCCTTTTTATGATTGCATAAGCGCTGAATGTTTCAAGATAATGCCAGCTGGAAAGTGCAATCACTTCGTTTTAAATGGAATGTATTTTAGTGGGAATTTTTTATTTTAAAAAATTACGCTGATGTCAAGTTATTTCTAGATTACATATAGGGATATATTTTATTAACCTTGTGTTTTGATCTTCAACATTTGCGTATCCAAACACAAGGATAAAATTTAATATGTTGGGGATGACCAGTCCTTAGATGTGATGGAGCTATTATGTTTCTGTTTTTCCAATTATTTTCACCTGATGATCCCGCCAATAACACACTTCCTGTGCTAGGTTGACAACACTCACTGTACTGTATCTGTGGAAGAGCCAGGTTGTCACCCTAGGACAGGAAGTGTATTAGAACCATAGGACACCTCCCCATCTCCTCTTCTCCTTAACATAAGGGGGTACTGCAGGCTGTAGGAACAATGCAGCACAGCCAAACAGCACATTAAGTTATCAGCCCACTAAATCTCAGGTAAGATCAACAGCTGGTATTTTGCACTTATTGAACAGATTTAACAAAATTCTTAAAATTTTATATTTTTCAGATCAAAGGAAGGAAAAAAGTTAATTATTAAAGTTTACACTTTAAACCTTTACAAATTGCTGAATGCACTGACCCCCACCGTCATTCCCTGCAGGACATGTTTGTCAGCAGATCCCGGCCAAAGCTTTTTTTGGCCAGGAATCTACTGATCTCCTGTTTTGATTTGTAAATGCAGACACAGGATCTAGCTGGATCTTCTTCCCTGGAACTTTTTCGTGCCAAGCAGAGAAGAAAGACACACCACATGTGAGTAAAAGCAGCACATTTGCACCCACACGATAGTTAGATACATATTAACCCCTTGATTGACATTTTTAACCCTATGAGCACCCCAGATGTTAACACCTTCCTCCCCAGTGTCATTAGTACAGTATCAGTGCAATTTATTAGCACTAATCATTGTATTAGTATCTCTGGTGATGTCAGTGGCAGTTAGTAAGTACCCACCCAGTGTCAGTTAGTGTCAGAATGCCCGCCGCAGTCCCGCAGTCCCACTATAAGTCGCTGATTGTCCCCATTACTAGTATAAAAGAAATAAAGAAATAAAAATTCCAGTATACAGTATATACCACCATTTGTAGACGCTATAGCTTTCATGTAAACCAATTAATATACAGTGGGGAAAATAATTATTTGATCCCCTGAAGATTTTGTAAGTTTGCCCACAGACAAAGAAATGAAGGGTCTATAATTTGTATCATAGGTGTATTTTAAATGATAGAGACAGATTATCAATCAAAAATCCAGAAAAAACACATGATACAAATGTTATAAATTGAGTTGCAGTTCAGTGAATAAAATAAGTATTTGATCCTCAAGCAAAACATGACTTAGTACTGGGTGGCGAAACCTTTGTTGGCAAGCACAGAGCTAAGGCGTTTTTTGTAGTTGGTTACCAGGTTTGCACACATCTCATGAGGGATTTTGGTCTACTCATCTTTTCAGATTTTCTCTAAATCCTTAAGGTTTCTTGGCTGCCACTAGGCAAAACTTGATGTTTCAGCTCCCTCCATACATTTTTTTTTATAGGATTAAGGTCTGGGGACTGGCTAGGCCACTCCATGACCTTTATGTGCTTCTTCTTGAGCCACACCTTTGTTGCCTTGGTGGTATGTTTTGCATCATTGTCATTCTGGAAGACCCATCCACGACCCATCTTCAGTGTTCTGGCTGAGGGAAGAAGGTTCTCACCCAAGATTTTACATTACATGGCCCCGTTCATTGGCCCCTCAATGTGGCCTGTACCTTTTGCAGAGACACAGCCCCAAAGCATAGTTTCCACCTCCGTGCTTGACTGTAGGGATGTTGTTCTTAGGGTCATAGTCAGATTTTTTCTTTTTCTCCAAACACAGAGTCGAGTTAATTCCAAAGAGCTCAATTTTGGTTTCATCTGACCAAAGCACTTTCTCCCAATCCTTCTCTGAATCACTTACTGTAGATGTTCATTGGCAAACTTCAGACGGGCCTGTACATGTGCCTTCTTGAGGAGGGGGACCTTGTGGATGCTGCAGGATTTCAATCCATGGCAGCATATTGCGTTACCAATGGTTTGTTTGGTGACTGTGGTCCCACCTGCCTTGAGATCATTCTCACGCTCCTCTCTTGTAGTTCTGGGCTGATCCCTCGCTTTTCTCATGATCATCCTTATCCCAGACCCAGGGCGATTGATGTTTATTTTTATTTTTTTCCATTTGCAAACAATTGCTCCAACAGTTGTCTGCTTCTCACCAAACTTATTGCTGATGGTCTTGTAGCCCATTGCAGCCTTGTGCAGGTCTACAGTCTTGTCCTTGACATCCTTTGACAGCTCTTTGGTCTTGCCCATAATGATGGTGAGGTGAGAATGGAAGATAGAGATTCTGTGGACAGGTGACTTTTATACACATAGCAAGTTGTCATTAGGAGAACCTTCTTAAATTGACAGAACTAATCTGCAGGGGATCAAAAAATTATTTTCCCCACTGTACACTTATTGGGATTTTTTTTTACCGAAGACATGTAGCAGAATACATTTTGACCTAAATTTATGAAGAAAGTTTATTTTCTTCATTTTTTTATTGGACATGTTTTATAGCAAAAAGTTAAAAATATTGTTTGTTTTTCAAAATTTTCTGTCTTTTTTTGATTATAGCACAAAAAGTGAAAAATGCAGAGGTGATCAAATACCACCAAAAGAAAGCACTAATTGTAGGGAAAAAAATTACATAAATTTCATTTATGTACAGTGTTGCATGACCGCGCAATAATCATTTTTTTCCATGGCATAAAAATTGACAAATTCTAAATAGATGTCAACATTTTTATCATGGAACATTTTCAACGTGATAGTGTTTCTACCTTTGGCATAATCATGATAATATTTATTGATAAACTATTTATCACCATGTTACTATCCATTCATAGAAATACTGTAAATGGATAAAACATACATTCAGAGGTTTTTTTTACTGTATATGCCTAGGTTTTTCCAGGACTGAAATTATATGTAAACCCTCACCTTTTAAAACAACCCATTCAGATTAAAATAGAAATGAAAGGCAATGTGTATATACTTAAAAAAATATTAAAAATACCTTTTTTCCCCTTTATTATAAGGACAGGAGGAGGGGGGTCAGCACAAGTCTGATCTTTGGAGGACAGCAGGCTAAGTTCTCAGCAAAACTAAAAAACAAGCCACACTGTGCTCTAATGCCTAGTATGGTCATTTTGTAATTAAAAAACACAGATGAACACCTGGGACACACAAAGGAAGCAATACAAAGAGAACAGGATAGTGTTTTGTAGTATAGCATATGACATGTTGAGGTAACATTTTCTTGAAGAATAGTGATTCAGGTCTACAGCTTGTAGTACAGTTTAAACTGTTTAAATTGTACAGTTTAAACACATAAACTCTGGCTCAGTCAGCATAGAAAGGAGCAGCAGTAGCACACTAAGTTGGGGATCCTGAATCCAATTTTAGTAGTATTATTTGGGGCTGGGTAATCTAACAATGGACCCATCAGTCCCGCAGGCAGACACGGAATAGGTCACCTTGGGTTGTCTGGCCTTCACAACCACTACTCTGTCCTTGTAAATTGTCCAGCCCCTGCTCCATTCTTCCTTAATCTCCATGAACCGGCCCCAAGCCGCAGTAAGAAAGGGACCCCACAAGAGTTTAGGCACATGGAGATAGTTCCATACGAGGTCATCCTCTGAGTGCTGTCTGGAGTCCTCAATAGTGTCCATAACATCCTGGGGAATATAGGGGTAGTCCTATCCCCACTCTAAAGCCACCTGCTTTTGTATTGTCCTTTGGAACTGGGAGAACCGGGATAGCTTGTCCTTGTTACCTGTTCCAGAGAAAACACAGGGATTTGAGTCCTTGCGGATTAACTTTTCCTGATTCTTGGCCCTACCTCTGGGCCAGGGTACAGCAAACGTAGGCCTAGGCTGAGAGGGCACTGAGATGGGCTCAGCTCTGTGTGAAGGTCCAGCAGATTCTGGGGTGTATGAGCTCAGTGACTCATAATCCTCTGTGGTGTCTCCCTATGCAATCCCACTCCTCTTTGGATTTCTTAGGGAACCAGTCATTCTGCTCTTCCTCCACCTCTAATGGCCCACACTTTGCTAAGATCCTTGGGGATCCCCAATCCCCTCCTTACCACTAGCACTCTCCATCGGCTCACCTGTGGAATAGCTGCCCTCGTTTCCTTTCAAACCGAGTGTGCAGGGCTGGAGGACAAGGCCACCATCTCCAGGACATCAGCTGGCTGGTCTTGGGTAGTGCTGGAGGGCACCAACTCATCAATGGCATGTCTGGGCAGAATGTAGGTTACAGCAGGCCAGCCTCTGATGATGGGTGTTGAAAGTGTGGGGAGTTGCGGTCCCAGGACTCAACCCCTGTTTGAAAATCCAGAGCCAGGCATCCTCTGACCTTCTGTCATTTCTGCAGCTCAGTACATAGTCCCTTGTGCAAATTGGCCGTATATGTGCATATCACTAGATCACTGGGCAGCAGCTGGGTCAATGGAACCTCACAGTGCCTGCATCTGATTCATGCTCCGATCAGGGCAGTCGGTCCCCTGCATTCAGGACACAGCATACACAGTCTCTCCACTCCTTCCACAATCTCCAGAGCAAAGCAGCTGCTAAGCCCCAGGCGCACCTCTTTACCAAGAGGGTGACCTCCAGTACACAAATCCATATGTCAATAGGAAGTGCAGCCTCCATCTTCCTCTTCTCACTCTCTCTCTCAGCATGCTGGGTGTACTGGGCAGATATATGGGTGGGCATCTGGGCGTGGCTACGCTCCTCCTTGTGACTTCTTGGTGCCAGCCAGACTGCCGTGAAGGAACTTTCCCACGCTGATGTTAACACCTGCCACTCCAGGCAAGAGCACATTAGCTAGGTTGCAGGCATTGCGGTGGCTAAATCCTGGCAATAACACTTAGGCAGCTGGTTGGCAAAGATCGGACACTTAACTCCAGCCATGGTTGGATGACTGGGTGTCAGCAGTAGTTGTAGAAGCCATGATCCGCAGCAGTCACTACAGGTAACAGCTAGGCATAACAAGCACTCCCGCTGTACATCGTTGCAAAAAGAGAGTCATTAGGCTCAACTGACGTAGAGCAGCTGAGCATTTGTAATCCACTGGCATGGGCAATGACAGGCACAAACTCGTGGTAAACACCGATTATAGCAGGCATAAACATTGTCATTAGAGCACAGGCCTCAGCTATGGATGGGTGACCAGGCATTTGCAGTCCATTTCAATGCCACAACCCTCCCTGGTTGCTGCAGGCCAAGGATGAACGGTACAGAAACAGAGCACACCTCACTGTAACTTGCGGGTTTTTGTCAAACATAGTCTTTTATAGAAGCCACCTGTGAAGCAGTAAAAAGACTTGCAGGTATTGGTAAGCTACTCTGGTTGCTCCAGATAATGGCAAGCAGAATAGCAGCAGAGATTCATTTACTGTCATAAGCAGTCATGAAGCATATAGAGTCTCTTATAGGGGCCACCTACTGAGCAGCAAAGGGACATCTGTAGACTGATGAGCCACTCCAGCTGCTCCAGACGATGGCAAGCAGGACTGTCAGGGCTCCAGGGTATGACCAGAGGTATGTGAACTGACGCAGGGAAACGCAGGCTTCAGATATGATATAAACAATATAATTTATTAACACTAACAATACATAAACGCAGTGCAATACTAAAACATAACACAGTGCAAACGAACCAAACCACCCACAGATAATACATACAATGCAAGCGTCGTCAGGCAGGCCGGGTCAATAACTATCGGGCAGGTAGGAACAGGGGGTCAGGCAGAGAATGGTCAGGGTCACAAGCCAGGGATCAAACAGGAGAAGTCAGCAGAGGTCCGGATCAGGCAGGGTCAGCAACGAATCAGTCAGACAGAGACAGGAACAGGGACAGGAACAGGGACAGGGATGCAGGTAACAAGATACAGGGCCCAGGAAAACCACACACCAAGGCAGAGACTGCAGGTCTGGCCATCCCTTAAATACACCTGCATAATCAGCTTCAGGTGTTTGGCTGGCTGCAGGGTTGAGTCTCTGATTGCTGGGAGCACCCGCTGGCCAGCCCTGGTACTGCAGCCCACAAGGCAGGTGAGTCCCACCATTACTGGCAAGTCCATTCCTGACAAGGACTGTAATGGCGGTGGGCGCCATACAGTTCTTGGCAGACACATACAGAGCATAGTCTTTGGTAAAGGCCACCTGTAGAGCAGCATAAACATTTTCCAATTGGCCCAGCATGGTTGCAAACGTGACAGTTCTTTTAACACACAGCAGTAATCACAATTACAGCAACACAGGACAGCTTTTCCCGCCAATTCTGTGACACTTTTCATCTACTGTAGCGCTCTTTTGGCTCGATGGTTGTTGGCTGCTAGGGGCAACGACCATACAGGTTGCTATAGGAGTTCCTGGAATTGTGAGTCCTCACATGTAGCACTACCCCCCGAGGAGTTGCTGAGTATTTGGGTCTCCCTACGGTACAGAAACAGAGCACACCTCACTGTAACTTGCGGGTTTTTGTCAAACATAGTCTTTTATAGAAGCCACCTGTGAAGCAGTAAAAAGACTTGCAGGTATTGGTAAGCTACTCTGGTTGCTCCAGATAATGTTTATATGCTGAGTATTTGGGTCTCCCTATTGTCCTGCACAGCCAGGCAACACACATTTTTACAGACTTGCATCCAGGAGTTAGTGACTAGTCCTTGAGATTAGTTTTTTTCATTTGTATTAGGGAATTCAAACTGGGAGAGGGTAAGGGGTGTATGGGATGCCCAGTGGAACTGGAACTGAGGACAAACTTCCTGAAACTATTTACAAGTCTTTGCAAAAATAATCCTCTCGTGTTAAGCTAGCCAGCCTCCCCTGATGTACCACCCCAGACCCCAGGTTCTCCTTCATCCAGCAACTCTGGGTGAATCCCTGGGCAGGGGATCCAGTGCCTGTCTTTTTAAACATTGAAACAGTCCCAGGAAGCAGCTAATCCAGTTTCCCACCAGAGTGCTCCTTCCCCTATGTGGCCCAGGGGGTACACGTTTACTCACTTGGTCCGTCTCCTATGCTGCCGATGGGTCGGTGGCTGCTACCAGGCCTCCTCGCTTGGCAGCTCCTTCACTGCCACACAGGTGGTCCTCTCTCAGAGGACTGGTGAAGTCCCAAGTTTTCAGACTTCCAAGGTCCTCTGCCTGCACGTGAGCCCCTCCACATTTGGGCCCCCTTACAGGCTTCTGCCTTCAGCTTCACTTCTCATCTTCCACCCGAAATTCCACCACCACTCTCTTCCTGCTGAGTAGGCTCAGTTACTTTTAAAGGCTGTCCTGGCTCCCTGCCAAGCCTCCTGGTGGGGATTGGCCAGGATCCTCTAAGAGTACAGACCAGCCACTCCTCAGCACCACACACTGCTTCTAGACCATTCTCCAAAGTTCTAGAGCAGGGGGATATTCCAGAGGGGCTAGTCTGCAGAGGCTCTCAGCTCTGACCCAATTTTGACACCTGCTACCTATTACTCCCAGGCTGCTACTCAGCCCTAGTTAACAATTGGAGTTAACTAGGAGGGTGCTACAACAGCAACATCAATGCTAAAAAGGGCAATCCTCTATATCTGCAGTGAAGAACATAGAAGAGTCAGAACCCAGTGCAGCATGTGACCACAGATTAAAGTAGAAGTCCAGTCAAATACTGTTTTAGCTTAAACCTGCTCCCACCCTCATTCTAAGCCCCATACTTACTACCCTGTAAAGGAAAGATATGTATACTGACCTATTCTGAAGGCAGTTTGGTCTGATCACATGATGTCTCCAGTGGCTGGCTAGTCAGTATAGGGCTTAGAATGGAGGTAGGAGCAGGTTTATGCCTAGAAAATATTTGAGTTTTAGGTATGTAAAAGCAGTTTTATCCAATGATCTTTGATACAGTGATTAGTTTGAGGAAGAGCAAAAGGTGGTGGGGGGTTAATTTTTGGAGTTCAGCAATGAACTCCATTAAAGAGTGAGAATGGTGGAGAGGAAGTGCAGACATATATGTCGGGTACACACGTATCAAAAGTCAGATGGTTCAACAGCAACCGGCCAACTTTATCTATGTGTGTACAGTGTGGAACAGTTTTGCTGGAACAGCTGCATTTGATCAGCACTTGCAGCCAATGGCTGTAAGTGATGATCTGTGTATTCTGTTGTGGAGGGAGTCCCCCTTGTCAGGATACAAAAGCACAGTGAGATCTGTCAGGGTTTTTTTTTCTTTGTTCAACCACAGTGGTTGAAAGAAGAAAACGTTTTGTATACCCAGCATTACCCTGACTTTCTAGGTCATTTCTGGGGGGGGGGGGGGGGGGGGGTTGTGGTAATCTGCCCAGTGGTTACATGGACAACAATATAAGAATATTTTCAGTGAGAAAAGGCTAACCAAGACCTTGGTAAAGCTATTTAATCATCACAACATATTCCATATATGGTTGGCTCCCTAGGATAGGGACAACTATCATGTGTTAAATATGTTTTTGGAAGTTAAAGGGAGTATAAGGGGCATGAGGCGTTGAAAGGGATATTAGCCAAGCTCATCTTTAATATTACAGATTGAGATTTACTTAAAGGCAATCTATGGTTTTCATTCTATAACATCAAACATCATCATTAAAATAACAATACAAACAACAGTTATTTTTGGTAATCCAATATATTATTACTTCAAAAACCTAATTGCATGTAGCAAGTGCTGAATGTCTGCTGTCCATCTCTTTCCATGACTTCCTGGATTCCCTGCAGGCTTTGCAGTTTGCCTTTGATTGCTAAGGACTACATATCCCATGGTACCTTGCTGCCTGCAATCAGTGACTCCTGTACAGATTCCGCCTCCTTAAACTCCTCCTCTCAGAACCTCCGTAGTTCAGAAGGCAGACACATAAATGCCTAGTCACAGGGCATAGCGAATATATTTTAGGAAGTAAATGTGTGGGAATCTTCACATAAGTAAGTTTACAAATTTCAAGATTGCTCAGTAGGCTAGAAATAATCGAGGAGAGAGATAGCTCAGCCTGCACAGCCAGCAAAACAGAAAGCTGCAATGCCGCTCGACATGTCCTTAGCAACCAATGATGTCATTGGTATGGTAGGACTCGGGTGGGCAGCCCACACACCCCTGTTCTGCTGTACCGGCAATAATACAGGGAGGAGGAGATGTACAGGTTGTGCTCTCTCTCTCCTCGTAGAGTTGCAGTGCATGGAAGGTAACACAGAGTAGTGCTCAGACCAGGATGTGGCCATGGCACTCCAGTTGAAAAACCCTGTTCTAGAGAACCAAGAGGGTTCCTTTAAATTTCCATATTTCCATTATTCTGCCTTCCTGGTCACTGCAGTTACAATGAAACTACAACATTCAATCATGCTATAACATAAAAAGTTAGGAGTAATATCTAAAATAAGAAAAATATGTCGACCTTCATAGTTTTGCTATCACATACCTTTTCCAGCTCAGGCCTTGTTCTCAGATCTAGACATGTCTCAAACAGTCATATTATTTTATTATATCATATTATTATATATATTACATATTATCTAAATGTGGTTCAAAAAAGGAAATCAGCACACTATGCTGAAATAATATCTAAGTCTTCTACCTTTTAAGTATATCATTATCAGAAGACTTAGTTCCAGTGGATAACACATTTCAGCCTAAAAATGGAACTTTTCCTAGAAGTTAATCATTTGTGAACAGGCTAGCTTTTTATTGTAGATAATATAATAATAGGTTGGATGCTGGGATAAATGAACTGCCATGAACAAGCATAGGAGTTACAGTATGTCATCCTGGTGCAACCAGTCAAGGTGGCTGAAGATTCCAAACAAGGATGCCAGTGAGTGAGCTCATGGATGCCTCATTGCTGAAGGGGAAGTGAGTATATTGTAGTTCTGCTTGAAAAGGTATTTGTCAAATCCAAATCCAAAATTTGAAAGACAGGTTTTAATACACTGATCCAGCGATAAACATGTCACCAAACACCATTGGCATTCTGAGATTAAGCTGAAATTTCCAAGATATTTTATAAACCAGTAAACAAGGTCTCTAATCTCTACCCATGAAGCTCATACTTATTCTATCCATGATTTGAAACTAGAAAGAAGACACACCTCTAATATGACACATTGTAAAACGCTTAGCAACATTAAAGGAATGTTTTACTTCCCATTTAAATGACTCAATGATCCCCTTCCTTGGTTGCCTGATCGTTTGTGGATTTGACAAAAACCTTTTCAGGTTGAAATGTTATCCATGGGTATGCAGTCTTCTGACACTGGTGTGCTTTGTTTGTTTGGAATAAAGACTTGGATTTTATTTATTCACGGTGTGCTGATTCCTTTTTTAATAAGCTATGTATGTGTTTAGGAGTGCTTTGATCTTGAGCCCAGCTCTGATACCTGGAGGGAGTATATGGAAGGTGAGCTGGCTATGCTTTGTTGTCTAATTCTAAAGTTGCCATTTGTAAAGGCAACAGCCTAGATTACAGTAGACATCTATTGTTTTGTTTTGATCTTTTACATAAACTGATCATTGGCACTTCTGTCATGCAGCAACAGCACTTAAGAGATGGGACTGTAAATGTACCTCCCGAGGTAGGGGATATGGTTGTTGGGATTCAAACCAAGAAACCCAGTGCTGCCAGACTGAAATCAAAAATCATATGTAGAGGATGGGTATCGGGTTAATATTCCCTCTGGAGATACCATTCCTCAATATTTATGTGAGATAACAGCACTTAGAGTTGGGACTGTAAATGTACCTCCAGAGGTATAAAACAAGAGCAGATATCAGTACATAGAAGCAATATTTTATTATTCACATATATTAGTATCACAAATACACATAATAAAAATCCAGCAAAATTAATAATGTGGCTTGGAATATAATCATATAACTGTTCAAAAGATCCTAGTCTTAAATGGCTGACGCGTTTCGCGGAAATACCGCGTCGGCCATTTAAGACTAGGATCTTTTGAACAGTTATATGGTTATATTCCAAGCGACATTAATCATTTTATTGTTTTTTTATTATGTGTATTTGTGATACTAATATATGTGAATAATAAAATATTGCTTCCATGTACTGTTATCTGTTCTTGTTTTATACCTCGGGAGCTACATTTACAGTCCCAACTCTAAGTGCTGTTTTCTCACATAAATATTGAGGGATGGTACCTCCAGAGGGAATATTAACCCTATACCCATCCTCTACATATGCTTTTTAATTTCTGTCTTGCAGCACTGGGTTTCTTGGTTTGAATCCCAACCATGACCCTACCTGCATGTTTTTTTTGTGCTTGCATGGGGTTCCTCTGCATAATCCCGTTTCCTTCTACACTCCAAAGACATGCTGGTAGGGTAAAGTATATGAGAACTCTCACCTTGTAAAAACAACCATTCAGTTTTTTGCTGCTTGCCCACAGTAGATTTACTGTGAACGGGCATCACAGCCAGGCGCCGCAATGTACCTGTAAACCGAAGTGAACTTCCTGGTTTTGGGGTGTGCATGCACGCTCCCTCTACTGACCTGTGCTGTGATTTGACACAGCATGAGTTTGTCAGCAGGTTTCAGCCAATGATTTTGGCTGAAACCTGCTGATCAATTGTGACTAATCACAGCACAGGGTTCTCTGTTTGCAAACACGCAGAACTCTGTGTACACAGAACAGCAATATGGCAATTTCATCTCCCCAAAAAGCAGGGAGAAAAAGCAGCCAGATCTGTGAGTAAAAGCAGCACGCACATTACATGCAGTGCACTTGTTAGGCACACAGTTAACCCCTTCATTGCCCCTTGCTGTTAACCAGTTCCTAGCCAGTGTCATTAGTACAGAGTACAGTGTACAGTATTAGGGTCACTGACGTCAGTGTCAGTCAGTTAGTGTCCTTCCCAGCCAGTGTAGGTTTGCTCCAGATTGCCCACCACCCTATCACAGTCACACTGAACACCTCTATTACTAGTATAAATCAGTATCTTGAGCATTCATTCTTTTTTTGTTTATATATTAAAAAAAATAAAAAAACCCAGTGGTGATCAAATACCACCAAAAGAAAGCTATAATTGTGTGACGAAAATTATATAAATTTAAGTTGGGTACAGTGTTGCATGACTGAGCAATTAGTTAGATGGTTATTAATCTTTAGTGACATTAATAATCCGTGAGAAAACAATAAAAATTGTGTATATGCCCCAGTAAACCATGTAGTATACCTTAATTATTGCATAAATTGCTGAAATGGCTGCAGCTCCTAGAAAGGGTATTACCCTTACCAACTATCCATTATACATTTAAGAGCGCTGCCCAATGTAGCTTTTAAAGCCAAAACAAAAAACAAACACATATCATACATAATATATTAAAATTAAGTCCTTGGTGCCAAACTTATTTCTTAAATAGTGCATGTGCTGCTTCCACATAAATTCTGTGACTCATGCTCTGTGCTCCCCACCAGTGGTCCCACTCACTGACTGCTGTGGACTCTTACATTTAAACAACATTCTGACTCACTTTGGTGGGACAATATCTGGTTTTGGTTTAAGAAATACGTTTGGCACCAAGGACTTTTTTTAATACATTATGTGTATGATATGTGTTTGGAATGCAATTCAAAACATATACACAGTATGTATATACCTCCATGGCTACAAGTGTTCAAAATCAAGCACCTAGGCATGCAGACTAATTCTACAAACATTTGTGAAAGAATGGGTCGCTCTGAGGAGCTCAGTGAAGTCAAGCATGGTTCCGTGATAGCTTGCTACCTGTGCAATAAGGCCATCTGTGAAATTTCCTTGCTACTAAATATTCAACTGTTAGTGGTATTATAACCAAGTGGAAGCAACTGGAAACAACAGCAACTCAGCCATGAAGTGGTAGGCTATGTAAAATTACAGAGCGGGGTCAGCGCATGCTGAAGCGCACAGACATCGCCAACTGTCTGCAGAGTCAATAGCTAAAGACCTCCAAAACTTCAGGTGGCCTTCAGATTAGCACAACAGTGTGTAGAGAGCTTCACAGAACGGGTTTCCATGGCCGAGTAGCTGCATCCAAGCCTTACATTACCAAATGCAATGCAAAGCATTGGATGCAGTGGTGTAAAGCACACTGCCATTGGACTCTAGAGCAGTGGAGACGTGTTCTCTAGAGTGACAAACACGCTTCTCTGTCTGGCAATCTGATGGACATGTCTGGGTTTGGCGGTTGCCAGGAGAACAGTACTTGCCTGACTGCATTGTGCCAAGTGTAAAGTTCAGTGGAGGGGGGATTATGGTGTGGGTTTTTTTCAGGGGTCGGGCTTAGCCCCTTAGTTCCAGTGAAGGGAACTCTTGAGGCATCAGCAAACCAAGACATTTTGGACAATTTCATGCTGGCAACTTTGTGGAAAAATTTTGGGGATGGTCCCTTTCTGTTCCAACATGACTGCGCACCAGTGCACAAACCAAGGTCCATAAAGACATGGATGAGCGAGTTTGGGGTGGAGGAACATGTCTGGCCTGCATAGAGTCCTGACCTCAACCCAACAGAACACCTTTTGGATGAATTAAGGCAGAGACTGCAAGCCAGGCCTTCTCATCCGACATCAGTGCCTGACCTCACAAATGTGCTTCTGGAAGAATGGTCAAACATTCCCATAGACACACTCCTAAACCTTGTGGACAGCCTTCCTAGAAAAGTTGAAGTTGATATACAGTGGGGATCGAAAGTTTGGGCACCCCAGCTAAAAATTTGTATTAATGTGCATAAAGAAGCAAAGTAAAGATGGAAAAATCTCCAAAAGGCATCAAATTACAGATTAGACATTCTTATAATATGTCAACAAAAGTTAGATTTTATTTCCATCATTTACACTTTCAAAATAACCGGAAAAAAAATGGCGTCTGCAAAAGTTTGGGCACCCTGCAGAGTTAATATCTTGTACTGTCCCCTTTGGCAAGTATCACGGCTTGTAAACTCTTTTTGTAGCCAGCCAAGAGTCTTTCAATTCTTGTTTGAGGTATCTTTGCCCATTCTTCCTTACAAAAGTCTTCCAGTTCTTTGAGATTTCTGGGCTGTCTGTCACGCACTGCTCTTTTAAGGTCTATCCATAGATTTTCAATTATGTTGAGGTCAGGAGATTGTGAAGGCCATGGCAAAACCTTCAGTTTACGCCTCTTGATGTAATCCCCCCGTGGATTTCGAGGTGTGTTTAGGATCGTTATCCATTTGTAGAAGCCATCCTCTCTTTAACTTCAGCTTTTTCACAGATGGCATCAAGTTACCATCCACAATTTGCTGAAATTTTATTGAATCCATTTTTCCTTCTACTCGTGAGATGTTCCCTGTGCCACTGGCTGCAACACAACCCCAAAGCATGATTGATCCAACCCCATGCTTAACAGTTGGACAAAGGTTCTTTTCATTAAATTCTTTGCCCCTTCTTCTCCAAACGTACCTTTGCTCATTCCAGCCAAAAAGTTCAATTTTAACCTCATCGGTCCACAGAACTTGTTTCCAAAATGCATCAGGCTTGTCTATATGTTCATTTGCAAAGTTCAAACGATGATTTTTGTGGTGAGGACATAGAAGAGGTTTTCTTCTGATGACTCTTTCATAAAGACCATATTTGTACAAGTATCTCTTTATAGTGGAATAGTGTACCACAACTCCAGTGTCTGCCAGATCTTTCTGGAGGGATCGTGCAGTCAAACGTGGGTTTTGAATTGTTTTTCTCACAATCCTGCGAGCTGTTCTGTCTGATATTTTTCTTGGTCTTCCAGATCTTGCTTTAACTTCCACTGTTCCTGATGACTGCCATTTCTTAATTACATTCCGAACAGAGGATATTGACATCTGAAAACGCTTTGCTATCTCCTTATAGCCTTCTCCAGCTTTGTGAGCGTCAACTATTTTCAGTTTCAGTTTTCTAGACAACTGCTTAGAAGAACCCATGGTGCTGATTGTTGGGGCAAGGTCAGATGAGTCTGGGCATTTAAAACCTTTGAGCTTGACATCACCTGGTCTTCCCAGACGATGATTGAGAACAATCCATGACACTGGCAGGTCTCAACTTTGCAAAGGGGGCAGTGCATGCTATAAATTCTGCAGGGTGCCCAAACTTTTGCAGACGCCATTTTTTTGTTTTCTGTTATTTTGAAAGTGTAAATGATGGAAATAAAATCTAACTTTTGTTGACATATTATAAGAATGTCTAATCTGTAATTTGATACCTTTTGGAGATTTTTCCATCTTTCCTTGGCTTCTTTATGCACATTAATACAAATTTTTTGCTGGGGTGCCCAACTTTTCGATCCCCACTGTAGCTGCAAAGGGTGGGCCAACTCATTGTTGAACCTCAGGGACTAAGACTGGGATGCCATTAAAGTTCATGTACGTGTAAAGACAGGCGTCCCAATCGTTTTGGAAATATATTGTATACATTGTGACAGTGTGGCGATCTGTCACCCTGAATTCTCAACAAGGCAGGTTGAGGGGCTCCAGGGTAAAGGTTTGATATGGAGGAAAGTGGCTTTTCACTTTCCTCCTTTGTTTGTAAGGTCCATTTTGGGATCTGGAGCCTGGAGATTTCGAAGTGATTTTGGAGGGATGAAATCTCCAATCCTGGGTCCAGGTGTTGGAATAGGCCAGGAGACTGATTACACAGGTGTGTGCAGGCCTTTTCAGAAAGTCAGGATCAGAGTTCTGGGCTCCACCCCGGCAGCTAGGAGTCAGCAAGGCTCCACCCTGGCAGACGGGAGGTCTCTGCCTTGGAGTCAGGTGGAAGCCAGACTAGCTGTGTGCTAGTGGCTATAATTTGGGAAGAGTCTGCAGGAGACAGACATTGAACTGTGTGTAAGCCAGGAGGCTGAATCGTTGTTTTGTTGGTGGATACCCCTGCGTGGGAAGCATTATGTTATCGGACATTTTCTGTAAATCAAATTGGGCAAAAAGGCCTGAAAAAGAAAGCGAGTAGCTGTTTGCGTTTAAAAGCTCTACCACGTTGAAGCGAGTTCCCACAACATATATATATATATATATATATATATATATATACAGTTGTGAGTATATGTACATGAGTGAACAGACAAAAAATGTTTCTTTTATTACTTAGGGGATTCATATTAAACTGTAGGTCATAACAGAACAGTGCAATCATAGAACAAAACATGGCAACAAGTAAACAAATTAAATGACCCCGTTCAAAAGTCTGCATTCCCTTAGTTCTTAATAATGTGTATTGCCCCTTTTAGCATCAATGACAGCATGCAGCCTTTTGTAAAAGTTGTCTATGATGCCCTGAATTCTTGCAGGTGGTATAGCTGCCCATTCTTGTTGGCAAAATGCCTCCAGGTCAAGCAAAGTCTATGGTCGTCTTGCATGAACCTCGTTTTTAATATCTCCCCAGAGTGTCTTGATGATGTAAAGGTCAAGAGACTTGGATGGTCATTCCAGAAACTTCGCCTTTTTATGCTGTAACCACTGGAGGGTTAATTTGACCTTGTCATTGTTGTGCTGGAAAGTCCAAGAGCATCCCATGCGCAGCTTTCGTGCAGAAGAATGCAAATTGTCTGTCAGTATTTTCTGGCAACATGCTGCATTCATCTTGCCATAAATTTTCACAAGATTCCCCATGCCTTTAGAGCTCACACACCCCTAAACATCATTGAGCCACCACCATGCTTCACAATGGAGATGGTATTCTTGTCACTATAGGCCTTATTGACCTCTCTACAAACATAGTTGTGCTGGATCACTATCCTTAAATAAAAGACAGGTCTTTGTCAAGGTCCTACCTTTTTCCTGAGGTTATGTTACTCCATGTGCTGGCGTCCATCTTGGATTCTGCTGTGCATGGTGGGAATCCTTTTATGCCTTCAGGTCTCTGAGGTCCATCCCCCAGAGGGGTGTGGCTGATGACATATAAGCCTGTGGCCCGCACATGCTCTTTGCACTTGTTTCTTGTGTCTTGGTCTTGCTACAGCTCTGTGTATATGCTCGTGACTCTTCTGGTATTTGACTCGGCTTGTGACCTGACCATTCTCTGTGTTTTCCTTTGATCTGACCCTCCGTTGCTGAACCCGGCCCGTGACCTGTTATTCTCTGTCTACTGTTCTGTACCGTTTTGTCCCGTTGTTGTCGACCCGGCTTGCCTGACTACGCTATTGTCATTCTCACCAGCTACATGCTATTGGCGGCGGCCATTACCGCAGCCGGGGTGTCTCGGGGGCCACGACCTGGTTCCTGGCTGCGTCAAGTCCATCCCCACCATCAGGGGCCCTGGTGAAGGGCAGCCTGGGACTTAGACTCCGCGCCCTAAGGGACTTCGGTCTGTTGGTGGTGGTTGTCGTCAGCCAGTGCGTTACCCTGCCACTAGGCCTACCTGTCCGTTCCACAGCCCTGCCCTGACAGTCTTGTTGACCTCTCTCCAAACATAGTGCTTATGGTCTTGAAGGCTCCAGATTACAGTGTGGCAGATGCTGTGAGGCATGTCAAGGTGTTGTTGGGAGTATTGTAACCATGCTTTTTTGTGGTGCACAGTAAAGGCTTCTTTCTGACAACTCGACCATGCAGATCATTTTTGTTCAAGTATTGTTGTATTGTGCAAAACTACATTGTCGTTTTCCAGAGCAGCCTGTATTTCTCCTGAGGTTTTCTCTGGGTTTCCCTTTGTATTCCAAACAATTCTTCTGGCAGTTGTGGCTGCAATTTCTCTTGGTCTCCCTGGCCTTAGTTTGGCATCAAGACATCCCCAAATCTTCCACTTCTTAATAAGTGATTGAACAATATTTACTGGCTTTGGATATCTTTTTAGATCCTTTTCGATGTTTATAAAGTTGCATTACCTTGTTACACAGGTCTTTTGACAGTTCTTTTCTACTACCCATGGCTCAGTATCTAGCCTGCTTAGTGCATCCACGTGAGTGCAAACAAGCTCATTGACTATTTATACACAGACACTAATTGCAATGTAAATAGCCATATATATGAAAAATTAACCTTTAATTGCTATTTTAGCATGTGTGAGTCACCTTGTGTGTCTGTACCAAGGCCAAACATTCCAGGGTATGTAAAGTTTTGATCAGGGCCATTTGGGTGATTTCTGTTATCATTATGATAAAAGGAGCCAAACAACTATGTGATAATAAATGGCTTCATATGACCACTATCTTTAAAGTATAACTAAAGGCAAAACTTTTTTTTTTCTTTAGTTTTGGATAGAGTGGCAACTTTGTGGGAACATTTTGGGGATGGTCCCTTCCTGTTCCAACATGACTGCGCACCAGTGCACAAAGCAAGGTCCATAAAGACATGGATGAGCGAGTCTTCATTTCCAATGAGTTCTCTCATTTCCTGTTTTGGATATGGGACAGGACGTGAAGGGAAATCTCCCCAATGGGACACAAATGGCAAAAATAAACTAAACTTACTAAATACAAAATGAAAAAAAAAAGTTTTGCCTATCGTTCTATTTTAAATAAAAGACAGTTTGTGGCATGATCAGTCATATTTTCTAAATCAATTTCACCATTTTTGCCAAGGCATGAAAACTTCTGAGCACAACTGTGTATATATATAAAAACAAATGAGGGCGAGAACTCCAAGTTGCAAAAATTCTCTCTTTACTTCAAGTGTATCTTCATACAAAAATTAGCGTGACTGCGCTGTTTCAAGCATAACATCGCTCTTCATCAAGCTACAATTGTAGCATGTTGAAGAGCAGCGTAATGCTTGAAACTGTGCAGTCGTGCTCATGTTTGTATAAAGATACACTTGAAGTAAAGAGAGAATTTTTGCAACTTGGAGATCTCGCCCTCATTTGTTTTCGGATATTTTATATGGATGGAATCATGGGAGCCCATCGTTAATGAGATCCCCAAACCGATAAGATTTGTAACACAACAGGAGTTACCTGCTCCAATTTTATATATATATATATATACAGTTGTGTTCAAAATAATAGCAGTCAGACATCACTAACCTGATCAATCACAGTTTTTGGTAGAAATGATATTTCTACATGGCAAATAATTTACTAGCAGGTGTAGTAGAGTAATAGAAATCCAACAGACCCAACAGTCATGACATGCATGCTGCTGATTCTGTGTCATTGAATCACTAATTGAAAGGGGCAAAATAATAGCAGCGTGGAGTTCTATTAGTGAGGTCATTCATTCTTTGAAAAACAGGTGCCAATTATTGCCCCTATTTAAGGAAGGAAGGCAGCAAATGTTGTACATGCCGGTTACAGTGCATTTCTCTCTGAAATTCTGAGGAAAATGGGTCGTTCCAGACATTGTTCAGAAGAACAGCGTACCTTGATTAAAAAGTTGATTGGAGAGGGGAAGACATATAAAGAAGTGCAGAAAATGATAGGCTGCTCAGCTAAAATGATCGCAAATGCTTTAAAATGGCAACCAAAACCTGAAAGAAGTGGAAGAAAGCGAAAAACTACCATTCGAATGGATAGAAGAATAGCCAAAATGGCAAGGACTCAGCCAACAATCAGCTCCTGGAAGATCAAAGAAGGTCTAAAGTTACCTGTGAGTACTGTTACAATTAGAAGACGTCTATGTGAAGCCAAGCTATCTGCAAGAAGCCCCCGCAAAGTCCCACTGCTGAAAAAAAGACGTGCTGAAGAGGTTACAATTTGCCAAAGAGCACATTGACTGGCCTAAAGAGAAATGGCGCAACATTTTGTGGACTGATGAAAGTAAGATTGTTCTTTTTGGGTCTAGTGGCCGGAGACAGTTTGTCAGACGACCCCCAAACACTGAATTCAAGCCACAGTACACTGTGAAGGCAGTGAAGCATGGTTGCACAAGCATCATGATATGGGGATGTTTCTCATACTACGGTGTTGGGCCTATTTATCGCATACCAGGGATCATGGATCAGTTTGAATACATCAGAATACTTGAAGAGGTCATGCTGCCTTATGCTGAAGAGGAAATGCCCTTGAAATGGGTGTTCCAACAAGACAACGACCCCAAACACACCAGTAAATGTGCAACATCTTGGTTCAGACCAACAAGATTGATGTTATGGAGTGGCCAGCCCAATCCCCGGATCTTAATCCAATAGAAAACTTGTGGGGTGACATCAAAAATGCAGTTTCTGAGGCAAAACCAAGAAATAGAGAAGAACTGTGGAATGTAGTCCAATCATCCTGGGCTGGAATACCTGTTCACAGGTGCCAGAAGTTGGTTGATTCCATGCAACACAGATGTACAGCAGTTCTCAGAAACAGTGCTTACACAACGAAATATTCATTAAGTGATTCAAAGGAAAGCAAAATCTTCAAACATTTTTCAGTTTATATAGTGAATGTTTCAGTTTGTAAAGAAGAATACAAACACTGCTATTTTTTTGAACAGTCTAATATTCACTTTTCTTCAATTTTTTTAGAGGAACAACACAAATTTGATATATTTTTCTTCATGTTTTGATTTGGAATAGAATGTGTAGTGTTCCCAATGCATTTGTGTGTATGGAAATAAAAGCTATTAGAAGGATTTTGAGCTTTATTCACTTTTTTCAACACACTGCTATTATTTTGAACACAACTGTGTATATATACTGTAGCTGATTCCTCAGGAAGGTACAGTCAGTTGCCATATCCAAAATGGCGGCAGCAAGGACCTGTAGTGGTAAGAAGTACTGGCTGCAGGAAGACAGGCATTGGTAAGTACCTCATTTTTAAAAATCAAAAACTACAGTATTTGTAGCTGCTGACTAACCTAAAACAAAAAAGATGGAAGTTCCTCTTTAATCACCCCCCATGGATGATAAGAAACATTTACATTTTTCTACATTTTAGACTGGGGTGACTTGAAATTTTGCAAACTCTTAAAAGGTGTTGTGACTTAGAAAAGGTTGAGAAATGCTAGTATAAAGCTTGCATATTCCTTTCACAGGAAAAAAACAGGAAGGCACACATCCATCTGACCCTTGGTAAGACTCTTCTATTTAAAATGCGGTCAACTAGCTGAGAACAAACTGTGTGTATGCTATCTACACAGAGAACACCAACTCATGTAGCTGAATACTCTATTGTATGAAAATGTACAGGGATATGAAGATCAGCAGAGGGAATTTTATTGTCAGCATTGTCCTCTGGTTCAATGTTTGGAGAATGTCTGCATGTGTAGGTGGGCTTGCTGCATGATAACCCTGTAATACTTCATTATTCTCATGGAATTATAAAGCTGGCCATTAGTAGAATTTAGTCTGAAAATGTTTGTTTTTAGAATGTTTGATTTTATAACGTTTATGGGGCTAAATTAGAACATTTGAAGGAGCAGGAGTGAAATTTTTTCTCAAATGAATGAATTTCTAAGGCTGGCCATATACTATACGATTTTCTGGCTAATGTCTGACCAATTTCCTTTAGATTTACCTTCAACTATGTAGTGCAAGGGCTTGCTTAATTGGATATTACTGAAAGTGTTGTTTAGGTTGGACCTCATATTATATGGTTTTTGGTAAATCTAAAGCAAAATTCTCAAGAAATTTGTAAAATGTATGGCCAACCTAACTGTGAATATGGTTTTTGTTTGGGAAAAATCACAGATGTTGTAATGAGTATATTGTAGGCTCAAAAAACACTTGTTTATCAACCTGCAATTCCATTTAAAGCTAAAGTTTAGATCTAGCTACTGGGTCAGGTGCCGAGTGGCTGCCCTGCTGCATGGTCAACACAAGAGGTTGCTCACTGAGGAAGAACATCATTCAGAGAACACCTGGCATTTTTTTCATGAATGCAAAGCATTCTCTGATTGGAGACGTTGGAGAAGTGGGGCAGAGATGTCACCTTTTCCACCTGGTCCAATCAGAGAATGCTTTGCTTTCATTGAGAATATGCAAAGTGCTCTCTGCATGGCGCCCATGCCACAAACCCCTTACTTCACTAGGCAACAGGGCAGCCACTAGGCACAAAATGCTAATATGGGAGCTAGCAATGATCACTGTAGTAGCTGTGTCCACTACAGTGATTTACAGCCTCCACAGGGATCTTCCAGGTATGATACATGCATATATACATTGGTCCACACTGAAATGCAAAATATGCAAACCTAAACCTCAGCTTTAAGTAGCAGGTCTGGATGACATTTGAAGGGCTTTTGGTCAAAACGTGTTGGCTTGATGGCAAGAACAAATGTTCTGATGAATTATTTTTAAGAATTTCTGTACGATCATTCAAACAAAATTATGCTGGTCACCTTAAGACACTACTGACTCAATTAACTAACCTGTTAGCTATCTTATTGTCCATTATTTTCAACAATGTAAGCTGCATTTGTATGGCTGAAAATAACAATCCTTGTGGCAAATAAAAAATGTATCATAGCTTATGTTTGGACTAGTTGGACAGGTTCTGCTAGCAGTGCCAGCAGCAGTGTCTAACATAGAGTATGTAGCCAGGACACTGACAATCAGAACCCTGGACTAGGCACTCTCCCTCTAGTGCCCAGTATTCCTGTGATTGCATCACTTTCTGCCTACAGAGTGAGAGAGTTTACCTTTCTGAGTTCAGCAGATGATCTTGGGACCTGTAGTCCCACTGCCAACCCCACTGTATTCCTGAGTGCTGCTTGAACTACACATCTCAGGAGCCTGACTAGCCAAGAGAATTGTGGGAGAGCCTATATATTTGACTACAGTTGGCAGGCTTGGGGCTCTTAGCTCAAGAATTCAGTCGGGACGGTTAGAGGCTGCCACCCTGTATGTAATCACAGTGGACCCTTGCAGTCTAGTCAGTTAAAGTGACGTTCCAGACAGCAGATCTGCTTAGCTGTGTCGCAGATCACTAGACTGGGTGCCACATATGTTCATCTTCACTGTGAAACCCTCACAGTCCATCTCCACATTTCTGCTGCTGCTTTCGCCACCAGGGGCGGACTGACAACTCATGGGGCCCCCGGGCAATAGGGGATTATGGGGCCCCTGTGTCCTTGCCCAAACTCAAAAAAGCCTATGAAAAAGGTACCAGGGGCATCTCATGGGGCCCCCTACTGACCCCGGGCCCTTAGGCAGTGCCTGAGTTTCCAAATGGTCAGTCCGCCCCTGTTCACCACGCAGACAGCCTGCTGGGTGACCATTCTTCACCTCTCAGATGAGACACAAGAGCCTGTACAGCACATTCTGCTTCTGCGGAGGCTGGTGAGTGGACGGACACCCAACCTCTTTCTGCCATTCAACTGCTTAGAGCAGGGGTGGGCAAACTTTTTGACTTGAGGGCCGCAATGGGTTCATATATTGGACCCGGGGCCCGGACTAGCTGCTGGCCGGCCCAGCCACTACCATGCCATCCATAGTATGTATAGTAATATTCCCCCATAGTAAGCATAGTAATTCATCCCCCATAGTAATTAATCCCCCATATAGTAATTCATCCCCCATATAGTAATTCATCCCCCATAGTAATTCATCCTTCATATAGTAATTCATCCCCCCTATAGTAATTCATCCCCCCTATAGTAATTCATTCCCCATATTGTGTCAATTCACTTACCTTTGCTCCTCGCGTTCCTCTCGCCGTGTTCCTGCGCCGTTCTGGTCTTCAGGGCGGACTGTGAGAGAAGCCTAGCTCCCCTCAAGTTCGTCACGCTGCCCCGCCTACACACATCCTGACAGCCAATCACTGGCTATCAGGATGTGAGTGGCAGCGAGACTGGCCAATCATTGCATTTAAGCGCGCTGCCCTGGCTGTGTTTTTTTTGTATCACGCTCTGCGGGCCGTATACGGCCCGCGGGCCGTAGTTTGCCAATTGCTGGCTTAGAGACACTGCATGTAGACATTTTTATACTTCAGCCACAAAGAAACCCTTGCTATTAGCACTCCAGTTGTTCACCTGCATAATATTACCAGGCTAAAAATTTCCAACATTGTCTATGGGCCCTAACATTGCTAGAAGAAGACAACTTTTACCCCCCAGACTGGAAATGTCTCCTACTCAATTCATCCAGTTAAGGAAACACTCTACCCTTGTACTAAACCAGTGGTGGGCAACCTTTTTTTTCAACTGAGCCAAATCTCGCCAAAACCACGATTGAAATTTATTTTGAGAGCCACATTTTTAAAACTGAAAATACATAGGATGGTACACTGTTTTTAGTTTCAATAAGTTTTTATAGTAATTCATCCCCCATAGTAATTCATCCCCCATATAGTAATTCATCCCCCATATAGTAATTAATCCCCCATATAGTAATTAACCCCCCATATAGTAATTAATCCCCTATAGTAATTCATCCCCCATATAGTAATTCATCCCCCATATAGTAATTCATCCCCCATAGTAATTCATCCCCCATATAGTAATTAATCCCCCATATAGTAATTAATCCCCCATATAGTAATTCATCCCCCATAGTAATTCATCCCCCATATAGTAATTCATCCCCCATAGCAATTCATCCCCCATAGTAATTCATCCCCCATATAGTAATTCATCCCCCATAGTAATTCATCCCCCATATAGTAATTCATCCCCCATATAGTAATTCATCCCCCATAGTAATTCATCCCCCATATAGTAATTCATCCCCCATATAGTAATTCATCCCCCATAGTAATTCATCCCCCCTATAGTAATTCATCCCCCATATAGTAATTCATCCCCCATAGTAATTCATCCCCCCTATAGTAATTCATCCCCCCTATAGTAATTCATCCCCCATATAGTAATTCATCCCCCATATAGTAGTAGTAAGTAAGTAGCAAGTAGTAAGCCAAGTCCCCCCTGTGTCAATTCACTTACCTTTGCTCCGCGCGTTCCTCTCGCCGTGTTCCCGCGCCGTTCCGGTCTTCAGGGCGGACTGTGAGAGGAGCCTAGCTCCTCTCACGTTCGTCACGCTGCCCCGCCTACACACATCCTGACAGCCAATCACTGGCTATCAGGATGTGAGTGGCAGCGAGACTGGCCAATCATTGCATTTGAGCGCGCTGCCCTGGCTGTTTTTTTTTTTGGATCATGCTGCAGAGTCCCTGCCGCCCGAGAGGAGGGAGGGGAGCGGGCGCCCGGCACACAAGAGCCACATTAAAGCGTGTAAAGAGCCGCATGTGGCTCGCGAGCCGCGGCTTGCCGACCACTGTACTAAACCAATACGGTATTTCAGTGATGCCTACTTCAGTGCATCAGTGGTCCAGAGGGAGCTGACAAGTTTCTAAGTCTCTCCCCCATCAACTAGTGTTGCACTTTAGTGGTTACCTTTAATTGCATGTAACCTGTTTGGATAGATATACATTGACAGAACCCTGATGAAGTCACAACGCACGTGACGCAACGCATCGGTACACCATATCCGGTTTTGGGCCACGTCATTTCCGGTCACGTGGGGACGCATGTCTGGACGCAGCGGCCATATTTGTTTGCCTTGTCTCATGTTATACACCTATGGGATGAGGTGAAATGCTGGTTTTGACAAGGAGAAAAATGTGAGTGTAACCATTATGTTTTAAACTCGTTTTATTAAACATTATTGCACTATGGGAGGTTCTTTTTTGTGTCCTATATAACCATTGATTGGAGGTGGAGTGGAAATCCTGCGATCCCTGGATGAGCAAGCTGCAATAAGGATCAGTCATTGAGGAGATTAATAGCCCTTTGGCCCTGTGTGGGTCAGTGTGGGGAGGTGAGCAGGCACTGCTGCCATTTGAGGATTTTGTGCACTAGAAGTGAAGATCACCAGGAAACGCATTTTGAATTGAAGTCAAATGTAAAGTTGAATTCTAGATATTATCCGTTATGGTACTATGTAGATTCCCCGGTCAAGAGAGCAAAGGGGGTAGCTATAGGATATGCAAAAAATATAAGGTTTGAGTTGGAAAAAAGAGAGACAGACCCGGAGGGGAGGTTTTTATTTCTGAGAGGTAAAATACAAGATATTGAATGTACAGTTGCTAATATTTATTGCCCTAATAAAAAGCCGGAGTTATTCCTGAAAAGAATTTTAAAAAGATTGACGGATTTTAGAAAGGGGTATTTGATAGTAGCTGGGAACTTTAATTTATGTATGGACCCACAAATGGATACTACTTCATCTACACAAAGAGAGGGTAGTAAGTCCCTAAAAGTACTGAGTTAAGCGATAAGGGAGTATCAGCTGGTAGATAGTTGGAGAATTATGCACATGAACGATAGAGACTATTCCTTCTTCTCAAGGGCCCATGAGATGTATTCTAGACTGGACTACATACTGATAGATCACCGATTATTAGAGTCTTTGGTTAGAGTGACAATAGAGGTAATGTCACTCTCAGACCATGCCCCGGTTGTAATGAAAGTAGGATGGGGAAGAAGGCCTCCAGGAGGGTCGATGTGGCGGTTGAATGAGGCTCTCCTAATGGATCCAGAGACTGAGCGAAGGATTGGAGAGGAGATTAAGAGATATTTTGAGGAAAATGAAACGGGAGAGGTGTCGGAGGCTACAGTGTGGGAGGCCCATAAGGTATATATAAGGGGAGTCTTTATTGCAATTGGGGCTAGAAAGAAAAGGGAAAGGAGAGAGAAGATCAGTAGGCTTCTAAAAGAACTGGCGGAGGTTGAACAATTGCATAAAAAGAATATAACGAAAGAGATAATGCAGAAGGTAAAGGAAAAGAAAGAAGAATTAGAGATTATGATGGAAGAAGAGAGTCTTTAACAAAGTATTATGTGAAAGATATAGATGGAAGGATAGAACATTAAAGTTTTTGATGAGAGCTTTGAGGAAAAAGAAAAATAGGAATTATATAGAGAAAATAAAGAACCCCAAGGGAGAACTGGTTCACTCAACTAAAGATATTGCGAAAGTGTTTAGGGATTATTATAGCAAACTTTATAACATTGCCCCCCAAGATTTAACATGTAAGGATTGAATAACAAATGTAGAAAAACAAAGAATATATTTAAAAAATGCAGGACTACCGAAATTAAATGAAGATCTTTTGAAATCTCTAGAATCTGAAATTACTTATGAAGAAATAAAGATAGCATTAAAAAATTCTATGACAGGCAAAAGCCCAGGGCCACATGGGTATACTCTTAGATATTATAAAAAATATAGTGAATTGTTAATACCTAAATTGAAGTCCTATTTCAATGCCTTGGGGGAAGAGATGGATATGAGACGAGAATCACTGCAGGCTCAGGCGGTCCTCATTTATAAGGAAGGAAAAGACCCCACCCAATGTTCAAGCTATAGACCAATATCATTATTAAATATAGATACGAAGATTTATGCAAAGATCTTAGCAAATAGATTGCAAGATTTAATGCCCGAATGGATACATGAAGATCAGATGGGTTTTGTCCAGGGGAGAGATAATGGGTTGAGATCATTGATGCTTATTCAGAAAAGCAGAAAGAGAAAGACGCCAGTGGTGGCTCTTTCAGTGGATGCAGAGAAGGCATTTGATAGAGTTAATTGGGGATATATGATGGATACATTGGAGATCCTGGGAGTGGGTGTTAGAATGAGAACTATGATAGGAAAGTTGTATAGGAACCCCTCTACAGTGGTTATGGTAAATGGGGAGATGTCGGAGTCATTTGAGATGACAAACGGAACAAGACAGGGCTGCCCACTGTCCCCATTGTTGTATGTTCTGTCCTTGGAAATACTGTTAGCAACAATAAGGAAAAATGCAGACATAAAAGGAATATTGGTGGGAAATATAGAGCATAAGGTTGCCGTATTTGCAGATGATTTATTGTTTTATGTAGCAAATCCTAGGATAACGCTCCCTAACTTAATGAGAGCTTTGCAGGAATATGGAGAGATGTCAAACTTAAAAATTAACCCGTCTAAAACGGAGATATTAAATATAAACCTTCCAAATAAAGAAAAAAGTGGGATGCAAGGGGAATTTCCCTTTGTGTGGAGAGAGAGAGAATTAAAGTATTTAGGGGTAAAACTCACTTTGGCTTATAAAAACTTGTATAAATCAAATTATATAGTAATGTTAAACGAAATTAGAGAAGAATTAAAGAGACTAGAGGGAGGAAATCGGTCCTGGTTGGGACGTATAAATTTGATAAAAATGGTTGTAGTTCCCAAAATTCTATATAAATTCCAAATGGTCCCTATTAAGCTTCCAGAGGTATATTTTAAGATAATGAAAAATATGATGATAAGATTTATTTGGAGAAATAAAAAACCTAGAGTATCTTATGAAGTTATAACTAGAAATAAGGAGAACGGCGGATTGGGAGTGCCTGACTTTAAGAGATATTATAATGCAGTTATTTTGGCTAGAATATTTGACTGGACATATAATGTAAAAGGGAAAAGTTGGGTCACAATAGAAAATTCACTTAGTGGTAATAATTTAAGTAGGAGTATATGGGTGCCTACAGAGTATAGAGGATTAAAAGAAAGCACGAGTGTGTATATTTTAAATGTGTTAAGAGTGTGGGATAAAATGCACAGACAGTTAAAGTGGGAGTTTAACTCATTCCTGATGCCATTTTAGAAATTCAGGGTTCTTCCCGCCAGGTAGGGAGGAGGTTTCAGGAAAATGGATCAAGAAAGAGGGAGCCCAGTTGAGAGATATAATGAAAGGTGTAGAATTGAGAACACTTTAGGATTTGAAAAAAGAAGAGGGAAAGATTTTCACTAGGATAAATAGTTGGAGTTATAATCAATTAAAATGTTTTGTGGGGAAATTGCCTAAGCCTTTGAGAGCGAGTATAGATTGGAACTTGTTTGAGAAGTTGTTGGGATCACGAGGTGATGGGAAACATGGCACAGCAAAAATTTATAAAATTCTCACTGAGTTAGATATAGGTGGAAAAAATTAATGTATATAGAAAAATGGGAAAGAGATCTGGGTGTGGAGGTTAAACAGAAAAAAATATTTAGATTGGTTCACGAGAATATAAGTTCACGGGAGGTGGAAATGAATTTTAAATGTTTGACAAGAGGATATATTATACTGAGTATAGAACATAAGATGAGTGGGGAGAAATCACCTTTTTGTTGGCGGGGGTGTGGAGAGATAGGCACGATTTATCACATATGGTGGGAATGTCCAAAGATACAAGTACAAGTGGTACACCAAATTGGAAAGATTACGAAAGTTGATGTTAGTCTGGACCCTGGAACCTGCCTTTTTACATAATACAGAAATACCAGTAAATAAATATAAAGAATCAGAAGCATGGTACTTTTTAAATGCAGCCAAGGGATTGATTCCAAAGTTTTGGCGTCAAGTAGAAGCTCCAAAAAAACAAGACTGGATAGATAGAGTGGACCATATTGTAACATTAGAGAAACTGTTTTATACCCAGGAAGATGGTTTGGTGATATACCATGCGAAATGGAAAAAATGGGAAGAGTTTAGATCAAGGGTGAGCGGATGAGAATAAGGCTTCTCTTTTTCCGGCCCCTCTGTGGTGAGAACACGATGTAGAGCCTCCTTTTCTCTTGCCAAAAGCGGTAGTCGAAGGGTGGGGTGGGAGGGATGGGAGGGGGGTGACTTTGGATTTTACTAATGGGGGGGTTGAGAGAAATAAGGAAAATATGGGAAATTAATGTATAAGGTAGATATTGTTGTTATATGAATGTAAAGAATTTATATTGTAGATTTTAATTTTCCTAATATTTTGAAAATCAATAAATATTCAAATTAAAAAAAAAAAAATCAATGAATTCTGCTTTAACCCTTTCCCTGCCGGGCAAGACTTTTGTCAATCCAGTTGGATGTCATATGACCTCCTCCCAGACCGCCGCCTCGTGCACTCCTGTGGAGCTGCGCAGCAGTGAGATCTGTCATCAGCTGTGTCCTGGTGACTGATCTGTGTACCGGCTCGTTGCCAGTACCATGTGACCACTGTGACCAATCACAGCAAGTCACATGACAATTGTAAACAATGGAGGACTTCTTTTCATGCCATTTATTGTATACAATTGTGTTGCTAGCTGTGATTGTTCACAGTGATCACATGATACAGACTGGGCCAATCACTGCCCATTTGTGTCATGTGAGTGGCTGTGACCAATGACAGCTAATTACAACAAAACAAACTGAATGAATCAATTTCACTCAGTGAAATGCTTGTTTATAGGAATGAATTTCATTGCTGCAAGCAATCATATTGTGTTAATAATGACAAATAAAAGCAGCGCAAAAAATATTTATATAAAACACACTAACAATGTGAAAATATAACACTACAAATATTTAAATCATTTGACGTAAGTCCTTCAACTGAAAAATGAAAATATAGATGAAGTGCAAAGTCCTTATTGATCCACTGAGATGAGATCACCACGTGAACAACGTAACGATAATTGATTGAGTAAAGTGCACTCAGATATCACCACGTGCTCCACAGGAAAACTTCCCCCAATTCAGTAGCACTCACCAGATATCATGGCCCATCAAAACCTGATAGGGAATAGCACTTGTGGTGAGTGTCAGCGTAGTACAGATCATCAATCAACAAGCCCTTCATCAATTAGAGACTGATATGATGGTGGGACATCCTCCAAACTATTACAGTCCGTAATCAGGGAAAGATGTAAAAAGAAACTCATAGCATGAATCCATTAAAAACCTTTTTATGGATAGAAAGTATTGAACTCACATCAAATAAATTAAAACATGCCAAAATATCCACAATAACAGTTAAGGGTATGTGTATATCACATGAAGCGAGCGTCTCATCCAATCCTCCTCGCTGCTCGCGAGCAATACGTCACCTCCGGAAAGGGATGTAAGGTGGATGCCTCATTACAGAATACGTCATGCGGTCCGACCTGGACACGTGTTTCGTCACCTGATTTGATCAACCCTTTAAAACAAACTTTATTACAAATTCTTACCTGTTTCTGTACTGAAGAAAAAGCTGTTGTGTGCACAGTAAGCCCTGGTTCACATTGGATGCAACTTGGCATGCAATTTGCATGCCCTGCGACTTGAAAATTGCATGTCAAGTGGCACCCTATTGTCCACAATTGGAGCGGTCATATGGGTGCCATTCCAACTTGGTCGGAGCCGCACCGATTTCAAAAGTAGTACATGCACTACTTTTGGTGTGATTTGCATAGACATCTGTATCAGTCAGCAGTGTTTTGAAAGGAGTCAGTGGATGCAGAGGTGAACAGTGGTGAAACAGGGGTAGAGGGTGCAGAAGTGGGTATTGGTGGAAGGGGGGATGCAGAGATTACTTTTGATGAAAGAGTAGTAGGAGCTGAGTACTGGTGGAAAGAGGGATGCAGGAGGAGCAAAGATGATTTAGGGGCACAGTGGTGTGGTGGAAGATATGGTGCAGAGGTTAGATTGGTGCGGTGGATGAGGTGGTTCAGTGGTTATAAGACAAAAGGAGACTGAAGATGCAAGTCACTTCACATTGCAGTATTGACTACCCCTTGTATTAAAAGTACCTTTTGCAGGTGTGAACATATGCAACATACACAAATCTTTTATACAGTATAAAATATATATTTATTTATTGTTATATTTGTAGCACTTACCCCCGAAGCAGCTGCTGATGTAGGGGTTCTCGTTTCTGGTGCTGATGATCTACTGGACAGTACCGCACTCTCGGACATACCAAGACTGCGAGAAGGGTTGTCTGTTTGGGCAACAAACCTAGCACAGCAAGATAATAACAATACCATAAACAGTAGCAAAATAATAGCAATAAATAGTTACACCAATAACATAGTTTGCAAATGGGGATAATAACAGAACCACGGACAATTGGTACCCAACAACCTGATTCACTACTCATGATTTATATTTATTTTTATTCATTTTCTCCTCAGAACCTGGTTGTTCAGTTGTCCCCTGGCTGCACTGCTTGTTCTCTCTGTGTCCCCTGTGCTGCCAAAATCTATAGAGTCCTATATGAGCCTCCGTTGTGCGCATGCCCCTACTCTGTACTCCAAGTCTATGTGCGGTTGCACAGAGTGCCGCACCGCAGAATGAGTGGGACACAGAGGAAAAGCCAAGCCTCTCTTCCTTCACAGATGGAGCCACTGCCAATTTTTCACAGTATATCCCTCTAGCACTGGCTGTTCATGCGGCGCAATGAGCAACTGTTTGTAGGCTTGGAGTACAGAACCAGAGTGCGCACTTCTTGGAGGCTCATATGGGACTCCATAGATCCCAGCAGAACAGAGGGTACAGAGAGAACTAACATCAAGCAGCATGGCTGGGGACAAGTAAGAAAACTCTGAAAACTCTGGGGACATGTATTTAACAATAAAACATCAAATACATGTTTTGTTATTTTTAAGAAAAATATTTACCTTAATGCCACTTTAAGAGGTTCACCTAGCTATGGGAGATACACACAGGGACTACAAAACAAAAAAAACACAGTCCCCCCTTATCACCCTCCTACTAGCCAGTGGTAAATGTTTGCCAAAGGCCAGCTTTGGGGCTCAGGTCTATGTTGGAGCACTCTAAATAGATTTTTGTAATCCCAACACCTCAGACCTAATCCTTAGGGGTCCCAGAGAGGGGTTATCTTCTCCTTTAAAGCAGGAATGTAACAAGGCTGATGGCCTAGGGCCTTTTATTACTCTAGATTTCGTCACGCAGATTCTTCCTTCTCCAAAGGGCGTCTGGAACAGAGTCAACTGGATACAAGGGGTAAGCTGACTCCCATGGTCTCTGAGGATGATGGCAGCAGTCCAACCGCAGCAAAACAAGCCTGGATAAAGTTGCAGAAATCCCAGACACCTCTCCCACAGCACGTTGTGCCTTGAAGTCCCACAAGAAACGCAGATCTGAACATCGCAACTTCAGCACAGGCAGGGACATAGGTAGCAAGTCTCTCACCAACTGCATATCACAGTTCTCCACCCACAGTTCTGTGGATCCCTCCATTCCAGAACATGGTCCTCTGTGCCCACAGCAGTCACCACATCAGCAATCGCTAGGGAAGTGCAGTGGTTCAGTCTTTCTGAAGGAAAATAGCACAGCACCCAGGCCTCTCAGCAGCAGCAAGAGTTTCCCACACCAAAGTCATCTGCCCTGACTCTCCACATGAGATTGTCCCCCAGCAGCACAGGCTTCCAGCCCTCTCTTTACTCAGCAACCTTTCTCTCCTGGGACTTGTAGTCTCACGAAGTTCTTTCTAATCAGGGGCAGGCTTCCAGGGAACTACATTCCCCATAAGTTTCTTGCAGTTCCTGGGGTTAATAGACATTCTCCTCCCCTGGGCTCACAGTGACATCTTCTCTGTTGGTGTAGGGAAGGACTCAAGCAGCGGCTTCCAAGAGTGTCTCTGCCTCTCTTCCTACATAGGGAACTATTATAGAGGGACAAAACAGGCAGCCTTTTTTGCATTGTCGAATTTGAGAAATTGTCAGTGGCAGAATCCCCCATGTGTAATCTGCCTATCCCTCTTTTATATACCATTGCAGTACAAATTGTTTCTCAGCTAAAGGACATCAATTTATGTGTGATGAAAAACCACCTTCCTTGGGAATCAGATGTCTCAGACATTTTCATTACATTTAGTACAGCATGTACAGTATTTTATTACAGCTGAGGATAATATCTAAAAAATAAAGGATACAAAAAGTACAATAAGGCCTCAAGCACACTGCAGCTAAAATAAGCTGCTTCTTCGAGCGTTTAAGCTTTTTTTTTTCTTTGCCTGTAAACTCTCATTCATGTTAGCCTATGTGTCCATGCACACTATTGGCGTTTTCAGGAGTTTACAGGCAGAAAAACAATTACTGGTGCATTCAGAAGAGATATTGATCATAAAAACCACTCAAAAGTTAACACGCCTTCCCACATTAATGCATTCTAATTTCCAAAATTCTGGCCAACAAAATGCATTAATACCAGACGTGGAAACACGTGAGAACGCACATTAACGCGCATTCACACCCATGCAAAAACACAACTTTTTTACCGCATTTGTGATGCTGTAAACAGTAGGAAGAAACTTTGTTAAGCTCAAAGTATTCATGAGGCCTAAATAAAACTAAATTTTACAGCTTGCTGAAGGCATCCTGTCCTACTGGCCATACAGACCTCAAATACATGTGTAAAATATGCAGATTCCATAGAATGTGTTGCTTTATAAAAGGTATGTCTGCTCCAAGACCAGCGGGTACACCCTATGTCAGTTAAAGTGTTACTAAACCCACAACAGTAAAATCAGTCTGTATATGCAGTAAAGCATGCTTGTTATACTCACTGTGGATACTAAGGGGTTAATCCCCTGCATTGTGTAAAAAGGCCATTTGATCCTGTCTTCTCTGCCCCTCCTCTTCTTCAAATGTCCACCCTGATAAGACAGTAGCCACGTGCACATGCTCAGTTTAGTGTGTATTGCTAGAGAGGTTTTTTTTTTTCCTTGGGAGATGCATGTGATCAGCACAAGGCCAATCAGCACTGCTCAGACAGAGGTCAGGGGTTCTGCATCCTCCTAGAGCAGAAAGAAAACTACAAGCTTTAACCAGTGCTCTACTGAAGTCACAAGACTGCTCTAACTGCCGATGAGAAAAAGTATTTAGCAGTTTATAGTTCGAAAATAATTGCATTTCCATGTTCTGTGTACTGTGGGAGACCAGATATAGTGAATGCAGGGTCCAGGGTTTATTAACACTTTAATCCTAGAGCCCCAAGGTAAATGAAAGGTGAGTGTCCCCCAATACCAACACAGTGGCCACCACTGCCTACTATCCACTCTGAATTCCCTGTACATTCACCGCGACACAGAGCTGCCTCTTTTCATTGTTTATGGCACCCCACTGGACCTTGCTAACACAAGTGCATTGCAGTACATCACAACACATGATAAATTAACACTGCAAAAAAAAAGGATTTGCACCTTTATAGTGCAAATTTATATGTGTTGGCAACCAATTCAAATGAGTAGGGTTCCCTAATCCAACAAATGTTAATGCACATGAAACTGTGCATCAAAGTGTACACGCTGGTGTATGTTGTGCACATGTGCTGCAGTACATTGTTACAACACATCGCAGTGTCTATTTTTTTACTTTTTCAAAATGTTTCAAAATTACATTCAATTAATGCTATGCATGGTAGCATGTTGCAATATACTGCTGCACATATCATGCACTGCATTAAAATAAAATGTATGCCTAGATCACAATGCACTGCACACCTGGCACTGCAGATCAGATATTATTACAACACATACTATAATTGTGAAGCCAACCTGCATATTTATGGCATAAGGTGCTTATTTGCAGTTGCGCATATCTTCTATTTTCACAGTTTCCCCAAAAGAAACAATTAAAAATTTACAAATATTTCTCATTTGTTAATTCAATTCAGTTTTATATTTTATATTTAGTAGGAAGTTTGTAAGTTATGTTGTGTTTGTGAGCACTTATTTAGTATATTTTTATAAAAAATATTGTTTTTGATAAACGACTGTGCAACAATCACCAGACCTACAAAATCGGTAGCGTCATTTTTTGTTCTACTGGTCCTGTGCTTTTCGAAAATGTATAGTTTAGCGGGTCTTTTACAAACTCGGAAAGATGTAACTGAAAAGTGAGACACTCCAGATTCTTTGAGTAATTTTCTTATTTACAGCTTTGCGTACCTTTGATTTTTACTGTTCGGCAAAAACGCACAATTTAAAATTGACAAATATTTGTTATTTATTAAATCAATAAAGTTTTTTTTAGATCTAGTAGCAATTTTGTAAATTATATAGTGTATATGTGATTTAGTAATGATTTTAGTGTATTTTTATAAAAAATATCAGTTTGATAAACATTTGCAAAACTTTCATGAGAACTAAAATATTAGTAGCACAATCTTTTTCTCTACCTGTCCTATGCTTTTAGAAAATGCATGATTTGGGAAGGGAAATGGGTATTTTACAAACTCTGAAAGCTGTAAATAAAATTTTAAAAATTAAATATTGCAAAAATGGTTTGGCCACCTGAGGTCAAAAGTAGAAAGCATGGCCTGGCAGCTAAGAATAGTAGAGATGTGTAATATCATTGTTTTAGGTTGGTATCAAACTTTGAGCAGCACAAGTGGCGACTCATCCCATCCTAAGCAAAGTCTGGTTTAGTTAGAGTCTTGAGTGTCTGAAGAAAAAAGCAAGCCTCCCATCATCTATGCCTTAAGATTGACATTATGAAGATTTATCTCATTCAGCCCTAAAGGCTGAACTAGAAAAATTGCCAGCGGTCACAAAACATGAACAGTGGCTGCATCTGATTGGCTGCAGTCACTGTTTAATTTACAGTGTTCAGACTGTAGTTACAAACTGGGTGGTACTGAAAGGGCCACCCACAACTCAAATTTAAAGGCTAAGTTCACCTATTTTTTCTCTAAATTCCAGCTCCCCTGTGTATCAATATACCATTAATGTACCTCTGTTACAGTGCCATTAATTTTTAATGGTACCCCAAATGAGGAAGCAAACATACGTTTTGCTGTGTGAAAAAACGAGCATCAAATGCAGCAAAAAGCACAGTAAAAAATGTGCAACACAATGTCCCATGGGCTACTTTGCTGGATGCAGGGCATGTGCTATGCATTTTGCTTGAAAAAAAAGGCCAAAAAACGTACGGTCCCATTACGTTAAGTGTGGGGCCTGAAATTGAAAGTGGTGTGTTTATACAAGAACTATGAGGCTCCATTCACATCTGCATGTTTCTGAACAAAAAATGCATGCTTTGCTGCCCGTTTCGGAGATGTGCTGCAAATGCACATGACGCTTGTGTTATCATTAAATGTTAATGGAACCCCAAGCTTGTTTATTAGGCTCATGTTTGCTGTACATTTTGTTGTATGACAAACGAGCTGCAAATGCACGGAAAAGAGAGGTCAAGAAATGCACTGTTCCACTCAAAAAAGAGTTTTGGAGCCTCTTTGGAGCGTTCGTCATGCATAGGGTAGTCCATTCAAGTGAATTGGCTGTCGTATGCGAAGAGCAGAAAAGCTCCAAAATGCCCCCCCCCCAAAAAAACAAAAAAAGATGAGAGAGATGTGAATAGGACCTGACAGCTGAGTGGCTTTGTCCACTTCCTAGATTGTATGCGCAAACGAGCAGGGCCCTCTGATTCCTCTTGCATTGAATTGTATTGTAACTATACTGTCTGCCCTCATGTTGTAAAGCGCTGCGAAAACTGTTGGCACTGTAGAAATCCTGTATAGTAATAATAATAAATGTGGCCATACACTTTACAATCTGATTGTACAATCTCTGTAAAATTTCCTTTAGATTTACCAAAACTATGGAATAGGAAGACCCACCAATTTTTTTACTCACTCTATATCCAATCAGGCGGGCCCTTGCAGTACATCAGGGGTGTCCAACCCAGGGATCGTGAGCCGAATGCGGCCCCAGAGATTTTAGCATATGGCCTGATCCCATCTGGAGAAACGCTGGGGATGTACCGAATGCTGGAACTATACTGCCAGTGCGCATCTATGGCAGTGATGTTAGGCCTGGGCCGACTGGGTATGCACTGTCCAAAAGAAAAGGAGAATGGTAGTGAAGGAGGCAGGGAACAATGGGAACTTGCAGAATAATTTTTACGGAAGAGGCAGTCCTTTGAGATGTTCTTCTGCCAGCTATGGTTGGGGCCCTTGGCATTGGCATTCTTAATGAAAGTCCCATACAGTATAGGTACGATATAGTCTCAGCTCAGGTGCAAGGTAGATGTAGTTTGGATGCAGTAAAGGTTCAGTATAATGTGGGATGGGGTTGGTATAGATGCAGTCTAGGTTTGGAATAAGTGCAGTATAGAGTGCAGTATGGGTGTGGTTTGGATTTGGTACACTTGGTGTCCTGCTGTCAGTATCAGCAAAGGGTGAATAGCGCTCTCATCAGTCCCTGGGATTCTGCCCTGTCCTCTCACTCTAGAAGAAGGGGAGCCCCGTTGTCTCTCCACAAGATACCTCTGGTGATTAGAGATGGGAAGCTCTGGATTTCCCTGTGGCAACCGTACAGATGTGATTACTGCCGTCTGTGTTGCAGTGCCTTGACTGTCTCTATTCCCAGGTCTCAGACTCGATCTCCACTGGTCTGGCCTCTCAGCAGTCTGGCCAATGTTCAGTAGATGTGCTCTCCTCGGTTCCCAGAGCTCTAAGAGGAGGAGGTTTTCTGGGAAGTTTGATAAAACCCATCTCCCCACTTCTCTTCCTCCTCAGTGCTTTGCATAGAAGCCTATGAGCTATGACTTTAGCTTTCCCCCTGCTAGCCGGAGGAGAATGGTGCAGCATAACATCGGTATCATAGCAAAGGGATAGAAGAATAAAAGGTGATGTCTCTTTCACCATTGCTGCAGCCCAGTACCTGGCTTCAATAGCACTGGGCACCATATTTCCTGGGCTTGCAGAGGTGAGCTGTTGATGAGGGGTTGCAGAAGTGAGCTGTGGACAAGGTGTTGCAGAGGTGAGCTGTGGACAAGGGTTTGCAGAGGTGAGCTTTGGATGAGGGGTTGCAAAAGCAAGCTGTGGATGAGAGGTTGCAGAGGCAAGCTGTAGACGACGGGTTGCAGAGGTGAGATTTGGACAGAGGGTTGTAGGAGTGAACTGTAGAAAGGGGGTTGCATAGGTTAGCTGTGGATGAGGGGTTGCAGAGGTGAGCTGTAGATGAGGGGTTGCAGAGGTGAACTGTGGATGAGGAGTTGCAGAGGTGAGCGGTGGATGGGGAGTTGCAGAGGTGAGCGGTAGATGGGGTGAGGGTTTGCAGAGGTGAGCAGTGGACGAGGGGTTGCAGAAGTGAGCTGTGGATAAGGACTTGCAGAGGTGGGCTGTCGATGAGGGGTTGCAGAAGTGTGCTGTGGACGAGGTGTTGCAGAGGTGAGCTGTGAACAAGGAGTTGCAGAGGTGAGCTGTGGACAAGGGGTTGCAGAAGCAAGTTGTGCACGAGGGGTTGCATAGGTGAGCTGTGGATGAGGAGTTGCAGCGGTGAGCTGTGGACAGGGGGTTGCAGAGGTGAGCTGTGGATAAGGGGTTGCATAGGTGAGCTGTGGATGAGGGGTTGCAGAGGTGAACTGTGGACAAGGGGTTGCATAGGTTAGCTGTGGATGAGGGGTTGCAGAGGTGAGCTGTGAACAGGGGGTTGCAGAAGTGAGCTGTGGACAAGGGGTTGCATAGGTGAGCTGTGGATGAGGGGTTGCAGTGGTGAACTAAGGACAGGGGGTTGCAGAGGTGACCTGTGGATGAGGGGTTGCATAGGTGAGCTGTGGATGAGGGACTGCAGAGGTGAGCTGTGAACAGGGGGTTGCAGAAGTGAGCTGTGGACGAGGGGTTGCAGCGGTGAGCTGTGGATGAGGGGTTGCAGAGGTGAGCTGTAGACGAGGAGTTGCAAAGGTGAACTGTGGACAGGGGGTTGTAGAGGTGAGCCGTGGATTTTTTTCTTGAGGTGGGGGGAGGCAAGGAGCTTTTTGCAAAAAAAGGGGGGGGGGGAAATGGACGTTTAACTGGGAAAGATATTTCTTGCTATGGAAAGATTTGTGGCTGAATGCTGGCACTCTGTTCTGTCTTTTAGTAGTGCACTCTGTATGCTGGGAATGCAGCAGTTAGTAGTGTGCAGAGTATGGCACAGCATGCAGTGTGCAGTGGTCAGGATTAAGTGACAAACCAAATGCATTACATAATCCTGACTGCCAAACACTGTCTGCTGTGCCATATAGTCCAAACCTCTAAATGTTGTACAGTATGCGTTACCAGGGGCGGACTGACAACTCATGGGGCCCCCGGGCAATAGGGGCCCCTGTGTCCTTGCCCAAACTCAAAAAACCTATGAAAAAGGTACCATGGGCATCTCATGGGGCCCCCTACTGACCCTGGGCCCTCGGGCAGTGCCCGAGTTTCCAAATGGTCAGTCCGCCCCTGTGTGTTGCATATTTATGGCAATGACATTTCATACTCTTGACCACTCCACTCTGTACATTATATACTCCTGTCAACAGAGCATGGGGCTTTTGCTAGCAGGATTCTACTATGAGCTATGCATGCTGCACAATGAAGTCTGGAAAGGCAAATTTTATGTTTTTGATTTCAATAAAATTTAATGATCTGCACGATTTGGTGCATATTTCCTTCTTTCTTATTGGGTGCAAGTGTTTGTGAATGAAAATGCCATAAGGGAGAAGGTTTCCTGAGATGATCAGCAGCCACTAGTCTTGTACAAGCACTGTCTGACTTCCCCTACCATATTTTTCGCTCCATAAGACAAACTTTTTCCCCCCAAAAAAAATGGGGGAAAATGTCCGTGCATCTTGTAGAGCGGCCAGCCCGGTATTCCCTCCGTGTTAGAATACCGGCCGGCCACTCGGCTCTTCTCTGCAGACTTCCAGTGGTCCTACCTGTTCCTTGGTCCAGTGGTGTCCTCAGTCTTCTCTCCTCGGCGCTGGCATGGGCACCCGGCTGTGACAGCTTGCGGCTTGACAGCCAGGTGCCCAGTGCGCATGCACGAGAAGCGCTGTGCTTTGTGAATGGCCCCGTAGTCTTCTGGGACCTATTACGTGTACCAGAAGAGTACG